>NW_019250803.1:0-1295 GCF_002742605.1 Olea europaea var. sylvestris
GACTTTTGTTTCCGATCAACCTATCAAATTCTAGCCCATTCCGACACAGTCGCGAAAAATGACGAAACTGCCCCCAGCACGGTGTTTTATTTCCGATCAGCAAGTCAAATTTTGGTCCATTCCGACATCGTCGCAAAAAATGACGAAATTGTCCCCGGCGCGATTTTTGTTTCCGATCATCTAGTCAAATTTTAGCCCATTCCGACACAGTCGCGAAAAATTACAAAATTGCCCCCGGGGCGATTTTTGTTTCTGATCAACCTGTTAAATTTTGACCAATTCCGAGACAGTTGCGAAAAATGACGAAATTACCCCCGGCGCGATTTTTGTTCCCGACCAACCTGTCAAATTTTAGCCCATTCCAACACAATCACGAAAAATGACGAAATTGCCCCTGGCACGGTTTTTGTTTCCGATCAACCAGTCAAATTTTAGCCCATTCCGACACAGTCGAGAAAAATGACGAAATTGCCCCCGGAGTGATTTTTGTTTCTGATCAACCTATCCAATTTTAGCAAATTTCGACACAGATGCGAAAAATGACGAAATTACCCTCGGCGCGATTTTTGTTCCCGATCAACCTGTCAAATTTGAGCCCATTCCGACTCCATCGCGAAAAATGACGAAATTGCCCCCGGCGCGACTTTTGTTTCCGATCAACCTATCAAATTCTAGCCCATTCCGATACAGTCGCGAAAAATGACGAAACTGCCCCCAGCACGATTTTTTATTTCCGATCAACTTGTCAAATTTTAGCCCATTCTGACATAGTTGCTAAAAATGACGAAATTGCCCCTGGCGCGATTTTTGTTTCCGATCAGCCAGTCAAATTTTTGCCCATTCCGACACAGTCGAGAAAAATGAGGAAATTGCCCCCGGTGCGATTTTTGTTTCCGATCAACCTATCAAATTTTAGCAAATTCCGACACAGTTGCGAAAAATGACGAAATTACCCTCGGTGCGATTTTTGTTGTCCCGATCAACCTGTCAAATTTGAGCCCATTCCGACACGGTCGCGAAAAATGACGATATTGCCCCCGGCGCGATTTACGCTTCCGCTCAACCTGTCAAATTTTAGCCCATTCCGACACAGTCGAGACAAATGGCGAAATTGCCCCCGGCACGATTATTTGCTTCCGATCAACCTGTCAAATTTTAACCCATTCCGACACAGTCACTAAAAATGACGAAATTGCCCCGGTGCGATTTTTGTTTCCGATCGACCAGTCAAATTTTAGCCCATTTCGACACAGTCAAGAAAAATGACGAAATAGCCCCGGCGCGATTTTTATTTC
>NW_019250804.1:0-1295 GCF_002742605.1 Olea europaea var. sylvestris
ATTTTATAGAGTTAATTTCTCAACCGTTCATTTAATTTCTTACCCGATTGACATTCGATTCCCAACCGATTTCAACATTCGCATCTCAATATTTATAATGTCATATGAGACATATATTATTGCGTTGTGATCATGTCACTTCATGCCTCACATTCCAAATGTGTCAATTACCTCTCTAGGGTTTAAGATGACCTCGACCCACCGAATGGAAAGTTTGAACCTTTGTCGATACTAATTTTCGACCTTTTTCGATTTCCATTACTTAACAAGGTAATCTTCAACATTTAGTTAACCTAATGTTTTATCATAGCTCAATGTGAAATTCACTACTTAGGTCAAGGAGTGAAAGATCATCACTATATAAAGATTTAAAGTTTCGATGATCAAACACACGTTTTTAAGAGAAAGCAATTAGGAAATTGATGCAAATGACAATGTAATTAGCATGGAATGCATGAATCATATTGGTCAAATATAGAACGTGAAGTTCAGGGTATTACACTATATAACCAACCCAGTGCAGCTCCAGGTACAGGCCCAACGCCTGATGGTGGGGCTGGCTCTTGAGAACCATCTGACAAGGGATCTGAAGGACATGTCATTGATGCTGATTTTACAGAAAGCAAATGAAGCAGCAAGGTATATTGATATACAGGTTATTAGCCATTCTTTACTTCAGATTTTTCCTTCCAATGTGTGCAAGGAATATTTTTGTTGGAATTGATCATGATTTTTATGAGAAATTTTAGGAAATAGAGGTTAAAAATGTTCGAATAGATTATTAAAAGATGGATATTGTTATTGATATTAAATTGACACATTTGTGGTCAAAAGTCTAGTATTTTTGTAGTACTTATTTTCACTCTAAGTTATGGACTTTATGTAATGAAAAATCTGTCAAGTATGGTCTTGTAAAGGGTCTGGTATGCTGTCAAAGAAGTAAGGTGCAGTAGGTAGAAGTTGTTGACTAAAAGTTGGCTAGAATTTCTTTTGTTAAATACCATGGTTCCAGCCGTGTATGATTGGAGGGAAGTGTGCTGAATATTTTTCTATCAAAAAGTGTGTCTTTTCTTCCTCTTAGTGTTCAATAATTCTATCAGTGGTATCAGAGCCACCTAATCTTTGAAGAAGCTAAAAAAAAACTGTGAGACAAGTTCTTGAGAGAAAACCAGCCAACAACCTTTCATCAAAACCAACCGAGTGATTTTGTTAGTTTGAGTGATGGCTTCAAGTGGTTTTTCAACTCCATTACCTTCTGTATTCACAGAAGAAAATTATGATTTTTGGGCTGCAAA
>NW_019250805.1:0-1295 GCF_002742605.1 Olea europaea var. sylvestris
TCGCGACTATATCAGAATGGGCTAAAATTTGAAAGGTTGATCGTAAACAAAAATCGCGCAGCCGGCAATTTCGTCATTTTTCAAGACCGTGTAGGAATGGGCTCAAATTTGACCGGTTGATCGGGAAAAAAACCGCGTCGGGTGTAATTTCGTCATTTTTCGCGACTGTGTCGAAATTGGCTAAAATTTAACTGGTTGATCGGAAACAAAAACCGCGCCTGGGGCAATTTCGTCATTTTTCTCGACTGTGTCGGAATTGGCTGAAATTTGGCAGTTTGATCTGAAATAAAAACCGCGCCGGGGGCAACTTCGTCATTTTTCTCGACTGTGTCAGAATGGGCTCAAATTTGACAGATTGATCGGAAACAAAAATCGCGCCGGGGGCAATTTCGTTATTTTTCGCGTTTGTATCAGAATGGGTTAAAATTTGAAAGGTTGATCGGAAACAAAAATCGCGCAGCTGGCAATTTCGTCATTTTTCGCGACTGTGTCGGAATGGGCTCAAATTTGACTGGTTGATCGGTAACAAAAATCGCTCCGTGCGTAATTTCGTCATTTTCCGCGACTGTGTCGAAATTGGCTAAAATTTGACTGGTTGATCGGAAACAAAAACCGCGCCGGGAGCAATTTCGTCATTTTTCTCGACTGTGTCGGAATGGGCTCAAATTTGACAGGGTGATCGGAAACAAAAATCGCGCCTGGGGCAATTTCGTCATTTTTCGCGACGATGTCGGAATGGGCAAAAATTTGACAGGTTGATCGGAAACAAAAATCGCGCCGGGGGCAATTTCGTCATTTTTCGCGACTGTGTCGGAATGGGCTCAAATTTGACTGGGTGATCGGAAACAAAAATCGCTCCGTGCGTAATTTCGTCATTTTCCGCGACTGTGTCGAAATTGGCTAAAATTTGACTGGTTGATCGGAAACAAAAATCGCGCCGGGGGCAATTTCGTCATTTTTCGCGACAGTGTCGGAATTGGCTCAAATTTGACTGGATGATCGGAAACAAAAATCGCGCCGGGGGCAATTTCGTCATTTTTCGCGACTGTGTCTGAATGGGCTCAAATTTGACAGGTTGATCGGGAACAAAAACCGCGCCGGGTGTAATTTAATCATTTTTCGCGACTATGTCGGAATTGGCTAAAATTTAACTGGTTGATCGGGAAAAAAATCGCGCCGGGGACAATTTCATCAATTTTCTCGACTGTGTCCGAATTGGCTGAAATTTGGGTGTTTGATCGGAAATAAAAATCGCGCCGGCGGCAATATCGTCATTTTTCTCGACTGTGTCGGAA
>NW_019250806.1:0-1295 GCF_002742605.1 Olea europaea var. sylvestris
ATTTATCATTCATGATATTTGATTTGTGATTTGGGAATTTAGGTTTATGAAATTATGAGACCCCGTAGAATGCTGTCGTCTAAGCTTATAGTATCGTACATTTTTATTTTTTTTAGTATTTTGGGTTGTATTGAATTATATTTTCATATGTATATACTTTTTTATATTTTAGTGCATTTACATATGTATTGAATTATATTTACTATCGTTGATTGTCAACGGCCATTAGTCAACAATCACGTGTCAGCGGTCAATCTCTTCGCCCTAGCTGAACTACAATGCTAGATTCGTCCCTGACAACAACAATGGCCTTTTATAGTCATTGCACCTGAAGATACGATCGCTAGAACGAATATCGCTAAATCTTGACAATACAAGTATAGGTCAATTTGGGCCTTCAAATGACAAAAGATGCACTTCCCAATGTTATTTATAATTGTCAATTGCAAGTTGTCACGCTATTTTCAATGCACTATCTCACATTGTGACATTTGCTATAGTACAAATATCTAATTTATAACAAAGTAGCCACCTCGAATTAGCAAGACTAGCACTTCGGATAGAAATACCGTTTTGACCATAGCCTACGAAATTTGATGATTCAAAATAATAAATGTTTTGGCTCTGCTTCGGCGTAATGCCTGAAATTACTGAAGATTGAGTCATCTATTTATGCATCGCAATGAAGGATGCCTCGCCATGGGAGATAGTAATATTATCATTCTCGTCATTTGAGGAGAGTACCTTACTAGTACCTTACCAAGCAAGGTGACTATTTTATCCAGTCCTTTTCATGTGAGGTGGCATATAACAAAGGTTTCGAAAAGGGAGATAAGCTAAGAACTCAAAGTGGACATATCTCCTTTAACTTGCACGTGCAAACATCTCGAAAATTGAAATAATATCTTCGGTCAATGCATAACCGTGGGAAATTAGGATAAGAACCCATAGTGAACTTAACTCATTTAACTTGCACAAACCAAAATCTGGGGAATTGAAAGAGTCCCTTTGATTATATACAACCAGTAGGGGAGTAAAGCTAAGAACTCATAGTGAACTTAAACTCAAGTATTCTTTCAATCCCCAAAAAGATCCCAAAGTGAACTTAACTCATTTAACCTCCACGAACCATTCTTTTTGGGGATCAAAAGAATATTCCTCATAATAAAGGGTTCAAATTGGAAGAGTATATGAGGACCAAGATCATTATGGAATTGAAAGAGCATCCCTATAACAAGTGCCTCGAATTGAAAGAGTAATTGAGGTCCAAACTACGATGGGATTAAGGGTACCCC
>NW_019250807.1:0-1295 GCF_002742605.1 Olea europaea var. sylvestris
TGATTGGAAACAAAAATCACGCCAGGGGCAATTTATTCATTTTTCGCCACTATGTCGAAATGGGCTAAAATTTGACAGGTTGACCGGAAACAAATATCACGCCAGGGGCAATTTCGTCATTTTTCGCGACGGTGTCGGAATGGACTAAAATTTGACTGGTTGATCGGGAAAAAAAATCGTGCCAGGGGCAATTTCGTCATTTTTCGCGACGGTGTCGGAATGGGCTCAAATTTGACAGGTTGATCGGAAACAAAAACCGTGCCAGGGGCAATTTCGTAATTTTTCGCGACGGTGTCGGAATGGGCTCAAATTTTGCAGGTTTACTGGAAACAAAAACCGCGTCGGGGGCAATTTCGTCATTTTTCTTGACGGTGTCGAAATGGGCTAAAATTTGACTGGTTGATCGGAAACAAAAATCACGCCAGGGGCAATTTCGTCATTTTTCGCGACGGTGTAGGAATGGTCTAAAATTTGACAGGTTGATCGGAACTAAAAATCGCGTCGGGGGCAATGTCGTAATTTTTCGCGACGGTGTCGGAATGGGCTAAAATTCTGTTGGTTGATGGGAAACTTAAATTGCACCGGGGGAAATTTCTTCATTTTTCGCGACGGTGTCGAAATGGGCAGAAATTTGATAGGTTGATCGGAAACAAAAATCGCGCCAGGGGCAATTTTGTCATTTTTCGCGAAGGTGTCGAAATCGGCTAAAATCTGACTGGTTTATTTGAAACAAAAATCGCGCCGGGGGCAATTTCCTCATTTTTCGCGACGGTGTCTTAATGAGCTGAAACTTGGCTGGTTGATTGGAAGCAAAAATCGCGCCGGGGGCAATTTCGTCATTTTTCTTGATGTTGTCGGAATGGGCAGAAATTTGGCTGGTTGACTGGAAGCAAAAATCAGGCCAAGGGCAATTTCGTCATTTTTCTTGACGGTGTCGGAATGGGCTAAAATTTGGCATGTTGATTGGAAACAAAAATCGAGCCAGGGGCAATTTCGTCATTTTTCAGGACGGTGTCGGAATGGGCTCAAATTTGACAGGTTGATAGGAAACTAAATGTGCGCCAGGGGCAATTTCGTCATTTTTCACGACGGTGTCGGAATGGGCTCAAATTTGACAGGTTGATCGGAAACAAAAATCGGGCTTTGGACAATTTCGTCATTTTTCACAACGGTGTCGAAATAGGCTAAATTTTGACAGGTTGATTGGAAACAAAAATCACGCCAGGGGCAATTTTGTCATTTTTTCGCGACGGTGTCGAAATGGGCTAAAATTTGACAGGTTGATAGGAAACAAA
>NW_019250808.1:0-1295 GCF_002742605.1 Olea europaea var. sylvestris
AGATAAGTTATTAATTTTCCAACTAATTATTTTCATAGTGTAGATGGATCAAAGGATGGTGCATTTTGGGAATGTCACTCTAAAAGTAGCCCCACAAGGATCTAGTCTCCGATTCAGAAAAAATAACTTAGAAAGGCTACTCGAAATGGAGGGTTGTCTATTGGATAATCTCTGAATAACACGTGACTTTAAACAAAAATTAGACAACATTAATGTCTTAGCTAATCATTTCAGACAGATTCATAATCAAATAAAAATTAGGAATTTTAGTTTCTTTATAGTAATTAAAGGTAAAAGGCCTATTATATATAATTATTGGTCAGAAGTACTACAACAAGTAAAAAGATTTCATGGCCCTCTTTTCAAAGGATTTTATACACTAAAAGAAGCTTTGAACTTCTGTAAAGAAATGATAGGATTTAACTTTTATATATCTGAAAAAGTTAGATAGACTATGACCATACAAACCACTAGTTCTCAAGCCTCATCTTCATCCTCGTCCAAACAACTTTAAAATAGTTGTGAAACTACGACCAAAGTTGTTGAAAATTTGAATCTTAGAAAGCATTCATTAGAAAAAAGATGGCAAATCCTTGCAGATGGAGTCTCTTCATCTCAACTGACTACTGGTAAATATTAAAATGAAAATTTTCAATCACAAAACAGCTTAAAAAGACTAAGTTCTAGAGATATTGTTGAAAAACCCATCTCAAAAGACATTGCATCTACAAGTAGGAATTACTCTGATAAAATAGAGACTTATTGAATTAACGAATTCTACAGCTGCAGGGCAAGAAATGACTTTATATGAATTAGAACAGAATATTTGTAATTGTTCCATTATTCTTTGAAGTTCTATAAAGGAGTCAGTCATTCAAGAAATCATTTATTTTTCTTAAATTCTAAGATATTATCGTAATGAAAATTGATATTTCCTTAAACATTGCTAAAAATTCAGCTTTTCTTAGCATAATTATCCTACAATTTCTTTTAACTATACCATCTTTGAAGAAGAAGACCTTTACTATCCAACCCTACAATTTGGCATTATAGATGCTTTATATGTTTTAAACATATCTTTCAGATTTTTTTTTCCCATCCAAACTTAAACAAATTCTTAGTCAATTCAAAGATCACCCTTTTATGATTCAATTCATTTTCAGACCACCTCTTGTAAATAATAGCATATTAATTTCAGCTTATCATCATATCTTAATATACGAAGGAGCCAAAATATTTAGACCTTCTTCAAAGACCAATACCAAAATACATATTAGACACGTTGATTATGAAAG
>NW_019250809.1:0-1295 GCF_002742605.1 Olea europaea var. sylvestris
TTAGCATAACTAGTTCTAATTATATCCTCTTTCTAAAAGTTTAAGCTTTCTGATTAGTCGACGAAATCTATGTAGAACATTAGTTAATGTTGGATTTTTTATACGCAATGATAAAGAGATGAAAGAAATAATTCAACACAAATATTTACATGGTTCGACAATATGCCTACGTCCACGAGTAGCGAAGCAAAGATATTTTGTTTAGTATAAATAATAGGGTTATATCATCACTATTTATACTAACCCATGTCCAAGCTAAGGTATTTTAAAAATGGTTTTTGAAATTTGAGGTATGAACAAGCACATTCAAGAAAATAAAAAAACGTGCTGAATATATTTATAATTGGCGTGCTGAGTAATTACGAATTTGAAACATATTTTGTTGGAGTCGGACCTCTCACCTCATTAAAATAAATATTCTTAGTTTACTGTGTCTACTCTAAACCTTAAGGTTGGACAGATTAGCTACGAAATCAAATCTCACAAACGATCGCAGTAATTTGCAGAGATGTAATATCACATAATCATTGTCGCACCTTTTTATCAATCACTCCCTGAATGACACTTGGCAACTTTGACGACAACAACTCATTTTCAATCAATTACCAATAAACTATGAGTACCTGACTTCGAGCCATCATTACCTGATATTAGACCAAAAGTCTATGTGTAATGATGACCTGACAAGATCGACATCGACAACAATAAAAGCACTGAATTTTAGATAAGTGGCACGCATTTTCAGAACAACAATGTGGCTGAAATTACGTGGAGCGACCAAGTGATGTGGTTTTCCATCCAATAAATAAGGACCAGTGGTTCCCTCTCAAGATAAAGCTAAGCCTCCTTTAGAAGAGACATTGCATTACCAATACTATTTCCTTCTGCACCAATTGATGTATACTTTGTTCTAATTTCATTACCAATAAACATACATCTGTTCTCTAGAGTTAATCTAGAAGTCACGTTTCTTTTTACCTATCATCATATTAAATTGAACATAAGCTTGTATGGCATTTCTTCAAAAACATAAATAATTGAAAATGATATTTTGTTTAGTATGAATAATAGGGCTCACTTCATCTATATTACTGCAACTTGACATTAAAATGTACATTCAATTTTTCCAGTTCATCTTAAAAATTTATAATTATTTCCAATAGATAATACCTTTGCAACTTTGTAGTTATACAGTTCTGAGGTGACTAATTTTGAATTCAATACTCAAAAAGAAATATTTTATTGATATAAAATCACATACACCAATGTCGCTCAAAATGAAAAACAATCACTCC
>NW_019250810.1:0-1295 GCF_002742605.1 Olea europaea var. sylvestris
AGTGGTGAGTTCAATCCAAAACGGTCGCTACATTTCCAAAAAGTACTTACGGGCCAAAAACGGACACCGTGTGCAAAAGTCACTCTCAATTCTTCGTACGCCGACAATCCAAATGTTCCAAATATGCAAGTGCTCACAATTTCGAAAAATGGCCGAAATCCCTCATACTTCACGATGAAGTGGTGCGTTCAATCCAAAACGGTCGCTACATTTCCAAAAAGTACTTACGGGCCCAAAACGGACACCGTGTGTAAAAGTTACGCTCAATTCTTCGTACGCCGACAATCCAAACGTTCCAACTATGCAAGTGCTCACACTTTCGAAAAATGGCTGAAATCCCTCATTCGTCATGATGAAGTGGTGAGTTCAATCCAAAACGGTCGCTACATTTCCAAAAAGTACTTACGGGCCCAAAATGGACACCGTGTGCAAAAGTCACGCTCAATTCTTCGTACGCCGACAATCCAAACGTTCCAAATATGCAAGTGCTCACACTTTCGAAAAATGGCCGAAATCCGTCATACATCACGATGAAGTGGTGAGTTCAATCCAAAACGGTCGCTACATTTCCAAAAAGTACTTACGCGCCAAAAATGGACACCGTGTGCAAAAGTCACCCTCAATTCTTCGTACGCCGACAATCCAAACGTTCCAACTATGCAAGTGCTCACACTTTCGAAAAATGGCTGAAATCCCTCATTCGTCATGATGAAGTGGTGAGTTCAATCCAAAACGGTCGCTACATTTCCCAAAAGTACTTACGGGCCCAAAACGGAAACCGTGTGCAAAAGTTACGTTCAATTCATCGTACGCCAACAATCCAAACGTTTCAAATATGCAAGTGATCACACTTTCGAAAAATGGTCAAAATCCCTCATACGTCATGACGAAGTGGTGAGTTCAATCCATAACGGTCGCCACATTTCCAAAAAGTACTTACGGGCCCAAAATGGACACCGTGTGCAAAAGTCACGGTCAATTCTTCGTACGCCGACAATCCAAACGTTCCAAATATTCAAGTGCTCACACTTTCGAAAAATGGCCGAAATCCCTCATATATCACGATGAAGTGGTGAGTTCAATCCAAAACGGTCGCTACATTTCCAAAAAGTACTTACGGGCCAAAAATGGAAACCGTGTGCAAAAGTCACGCTCAATTCTTCGTACGCCGACAATCCAAACGTTTCAAATATGCAAGTGCTCACACTTTCGAAAAATGGCCGAAATCCCTCATACGTCACGACGAACTGGTGAGTTCAATCAAAAACGGTCGCTACATTTCCAAAAAGTACTTA
>NW_019250811.1:0-1295 GCF_002742605.1 Olea europaea var. sylvestris
TCTAAGAAAAGTTCTATACATACACAAAGAAATCTTCAAAAATAGCAAGAATTGAAGTACAAGGAAAAAAATGTTCAAATTTTGGGCTCTAACTTGGAGTTACCCAACACATACATAGAGGACAGTAAAAAATTACATAGAATATCTTTTCGACCTTCGTTCGACTCTTTTCAGTGTGTTTAGATGTTGTTTGGAATAGAGGTCTATTTGCTGAAACCGCAATGATTTGTTTTATGTTTGTGGATACATGAACATTTGTGTTTTGCATCGCATGTTTGCCTTCTGGATTCATTGTCTTCAAATCGATGCTCATTTGAGTTGAATTTTTCATGCAACTACTTATAGTTGAATCATTTATTTCAGTCGTTGTATTTAAGAAATCCACATTAGCACGAGATATATCAAAGCGTTGAAGACAAAAAAAAATCATAACGATACTCAAGGGATCCTTTTTTCATGAAGATTCGACTATCGTGAATTTAAATGAAATCTATCAGATGAAATTAAAGGCTGACAAAGTCAGAACAATGGAAGCATACCTAACGTTTGGACAACAAACAGAAGATATACTATCTTATCTCGTTTGAATTCTCGCTGATAGTCACTGCAATATACAAAGTATAAAAATCAGTAGAACAAGTGTACAATCATACATTTTGACTTTGAACTGAATGGAATGTAAAATTTGATAAACTGACAGTGGAAAAAACTTTAGCTAAAGCAATCTAATACTCCCATTTTTCTAGAAAAAAATTTGCCATTTCATGTAGGACGGCCGTCGAGGAGGTCATAGACAAAGAGAAAAATTGCAATATATTTAACATATACCTATGAGAAAGTTGCAGTTCTATGGATGTACGGACAAAAGAACTTCCTTGTACACAACATTTTTAGTACATAAGTTGTGTGTATCAATCGAGTTCGACGGTTTCAGTAGAATTTTTATAAGATTTGCTTATTTTTGCTCTCGATAATGCTACATATAACTGACCATGGCAAAAAACTAGTTCTGGAAGATACAAACCTACGAAATCAAGTGTTTGACCCTAGGCTTTATTTATTGTCATTGCAAAGTATGGTCTAATTGGGAACTTAATCCTTTTAAATGGAATTGTAGTTCGATAAGTTTTAAGAGGTATAAATGGGATCCTAGGTACAATATTCAGCAGTTTTGATTTCAGTAAGAATAACATTTCTCTCAAATTTTCGACAAGTAAGGCGTGTTCCATTGCATAACCCCTCGAAAGGATTGATATTCCGTAATAACATTACAGGACAATTCACCTTAAGTTTCA
>NW_019250812.1:0-1295 GCF_002742605.1 Olea europaea var. sylvestris
AAAAAACAATTAGTAATGTTGATCCTACAAGTGAGACTGAAATATGCAACTTACTTTGAGTTGCACATATAAATGAAGAACACAATAAGGAAGCTTTTGACAAGGATATGGATGATGATATTAGTCGATTGGTGAAGGATCCAAAAACTCTTTTGTATCCACGAAATAAGAAATACGCCAAATTGTCTTCAATTGACATCTTATATGAGCTTAAAACTATTAGTGGTTGGTCATGCTCTACAGGACTTCTAAAACATTTTACATGATATGTTACCTGTAGGCAATATAATTCTTACATCCACACCACATGTAAGAAAATTTCTTAAAACATATAATTTATGATACAAGAAGATTTATGTATGTGTCGATGATTGCTGTTTGTTTAAAAACGCTAAAAAAAGTAGCGTTGGCCAAAATTTGGTTCTTAGAGATGGAAGGTTGACAAACAGATACGAATAGTTAAAAATTGTTTACCTATTAAAGTCTTAAGATACCTTCGTGTAAAAACTTAGAGTCTAGAGGATGTTTATTATACCAAAGATGGGTGAATCATTAACATGTCATTCAACTAGTCAAAGTGTTGATGGTAAAATGCATCATCCAGTAGATTCTCCATCTTGGACTTTAATTAACAACAAGTGGCCAGAGTTTACAAATGATACATGTAATCTAAGGCTTGGGGTTACTGTTGATGGTTTCAATCCGTTCAATAATTTTCGCTTTACCTACAGTTGTTGGCTAGTGATGGTGGTCATTTATAATCTATCCCCATGGTTATGCATGAAAAAAAGAAAATATCATGTTATCATTGTTAATTCCAAGACCTGGATGAACAGCTCGGGAATGATATCGATGTATATTTGTAGCCACTATAGATGACTTGATTAAATTATGGAAAGGTTTGAATAAATGTGTATGATGCACCCACTAACACAGCCTTCAACTTGAGAGAAATACTAATGTAGACTATTAATGATTTATCTGCTAATGAAAATTTAGATGGATGTAAAATTAAGGGTAAGACATGTTACCCTATTGGTGCCGAGAACATTTGTCACAGTGGTTAAAATAAATAGAAAATTTGCAAACATAGGCCGAAGGAGATTTTTGTCACCATCTCATTCGTCTAAAAAAAGAAATCTTAGTTTGATGGACATGAAGAAAAGGGAAGAAAACTTAAAATCGTGTCTGGTAGCAACATTTTTGTTACTCTCGAGGACTATGTCAATGATTTTGGGAAAGCTCGAAAAAAAAAAACAAAACAAAACAAAAGATAAAGAAAGAAAGAAAGACAG
>NW_019250813.1:0-2957 GCF_002742605.1 Olea europaea var. sylvestris
TTTTGAAATAAATAAATTGTTAAGAATTAAAAAAATGATGAAAATTATTGAACACCATTCCTTTGGTGCTATTTTTTGGGTAATGGGTTGAATATGAATTTCTGTTTTGTACAAATTTTAGTGCAGGGTTCGAGATGCCTAAAAGACAAAAATCTCTATTTCTATTCATTTCAAGTTAGGGCTGCACAGAAATAAAAAAAATACTATAAAATTTGAATTCAATGTGTAGTAAAAAAATATCATGATACACCTTTAACATTTATTTAGAAACAGACCTCCGCCTTGAGCTCCCGAACATCCAGTTCTTCAAGCTGAGAATTATCCAATTTCTGATTTTTCTCTGCCTCTTGACATGAATCATCTGTTTTATCCATTAAAATGTAACATTTCATCAATCAAAATCCCCAAACCAAAAGCATTTTAATGAAAAATAAAAAAATACCATCTGAAAGGAATAGCGATGACAGGGCATTCCGGTTGCGGGTGGTTACCCCCGTCTCCTGCTGGCAAAACCAAATAAACAAACATACAAATTCTTGAAATTAAGCATCACAGATGAAAACCCGCATAATTTTATTTAACAAATTCTGATTGTTCGTAATCTTACAGTAGTAGGGCCTAAGACGAGGTGAGGTTGGGAATCTTTGATACGAAAACATCCAAAAAAACAGCCCATTACTGCAATCGCCACTCTCTGCAGAAAACCTGGTGCTAATACTTCACTTTCACCTTCCTTGTTCTTCCTAGACCATACCATTTACTGCTGTATCTATCTGTAATTCTGTATATCTTAATCTGATTGATTGATGATTTAATTGTGGTAGGCTGTAATTGTCATTTAGAAAGAGAAAGAGGAGAGAGCGAGGGAGCGAGGAGGAGTGTCACTGTGGTGATGGCTCCATTGGGTTTTGAAATTCGAAAAAGAAGCTCAGAAGAGGGAAAAGCTAAATTAGATGATACGATTGCTCAGTCGCGGACTTGTGATTTTGAAAACTACGCGCTCTCTATGCTTCTCACGTGGTAGTGCGTATCAATTTTTTGGGACTTCTTTTGTCCAGCTCTTATTTGACCTATATTATTTTCATAAAAATGTATTTTTGAATAATGTATAGATGATGAATGTGTGATTAAAATATATAAAAAATTAAATTTGTGTGTAATATTATTTTATTGAAAATTGTATGATTGAAATAATATCAAATCACTGTTTAAGAATATATTTTTTTTGAAAGAATGTGGCTCAAATAAAGCCTAAAAGCATGGTTGGCCTTCCTTTAAATTTACTTTTAAATTGATTTTTGAACGTTCAACTTTTGAGGACAACCAAACAGGATTTGAATCATGTTTGGCTAAGATTAGAATGTCAAAGGATCAAGTCGAACGGCTTAACTTGTAAATGAGTTTAGCCATGGCCCTATAATATAGGGTCAAGCCAAGGCCCACGTTTGGATCATAGACCAATTAGGCTTTTTTGTTGAAAATTAAATGAAAGCCTATTTTTAAATATTGCATTTCAAAAATCAGAATGAAAGAATTTTTGTTCACAATTTTCGACATCGGTCCGCTCTTCTTGCAGTGGTGCACAATCGTCGAGCATGGCATAGCTACAAGAAATATGATTGCACATATATCCACCATCGCTACCCTTTTTCCACCTCCAAGTCGTCATCATTCACTGCTCTATCCTTTCCACTATTGTCGTCAACCCTACAAATCCAACACTGGTGCAACAACTCAACGAATCAAAATACCAACGCCAACGAAGGCGGTGGATTTCATGGCGAACGTCGTGAGGGAGGTAAAGGCGGTAGTGGAGGCTATTGTCGCTGCGAGGGATGTTATGGAAATCGTCTTCATTGAATTCTACATTGCAATTTTTCTTCGTTGTTTGGTGGTTTTGCAGTTGTAAATTGTGATTATTGGTAATGGTGTTGCGATGGTGGTGGTGGGCGATGATGGGTTTCAACCGCGTTGCGCAAAGTGTAAGCGCCTTGTTGTAACTATTGTTGTGCTATCTGAGAGAAATCGTTGAAGCTTTTTGGGGTAATTAGTGGTAGTTTGAAATGGTGGTGATGCTGGCGATCGCAATGTTGGTAGAATGTGGTAGTGTGTGCGGCTGTGTTGCTGTAGGTGCGGTTGTGGTGTTGTGGATACGATGCTGGTGTAGTGGTTGCGTATGCGCGTGTAGCGGTGGTGCGGTACCGTGTATGATGGTGGTGGCAGCATGGTGGTGACTTTAGCAATGTGTAATAGTATTGACAAATTGTTTTGAGATTGTAGGTGATCTGATGACAACAGTGGTTGTTTTGGTTGTGCTAGAGGCAATGGTGAGATGGCAATCGCAAATGTTGGTAGTTGTCACAAATTATTTTGTTGACTGTGACCATTCAATTGTTTAATCTATGACCAATAAATAATGTGTGACGGGTTAAAAATTTGTTGATTTGTGATCGATAATTTAATAGTTTGTGACTTATAATATTTGTGATTTGTGATTGATAAATAAATTGTGACTTAAAAATTTGATGACGAAATTGTGACTTATAAAATTTTTGAATTGTGACTATAAAATAATTTGTGACATATAAGAATTCTGATTTGTGATCTAAAATATTATGTGACTAACTAAATCGTTAATTTGTAACCAGATTATATAGATCTATGATTTTAATATATTTAATTGATAAATATATAATTTATTAATTAAATCATAAATAAAATTTAATAAATATTTGATTTTTGAAACTTCAAATCTTTGTTCTTAGTTTTGAAATAGATAATATTTAGGGCCTATATGATAGTGATTATGAAAATTGATTTTTTTATCGTTAAGGAGAAGAGTAGGTCATACATAGGAGTGAAAAGGTCAAAAATAATGACTGAAATAATGAAATAACGGTCAAAAAATTATTTTTTTGAAATGAAAAATTGCTATTAAACGGGACTTTAACCTATTA
>NW_019250813.1:3017-53431 GCF_002742605.1 Olea europaea var. sylvestris
CCACCCTTTTTTTTGAAATAGGTAATACCCAACCTTTGCCCAAAGAACTTAGGACATGTTTGATAGGCACCCAATTCCATGGAAAATGGAATTCGTTTTCCAACTTTCACTTTTTATCATGTTCAATAACAATTTTTTCCCATAGAATTCCCTTTCTTGGTTTGTGACATTTTCTTGGTTTTTCTTGAAAACCAATTCCACCAATATGGTGAGAAATTGGTGGGAATTGGTTTTCTAAGCTGATCTGCCATTTTTTTTTGTTAGCAATGGAAATAAATTTTAAGAATTATTGTAAAAAATATATTTCCCCTTAATTGACAATTTTCATGTAAAATAAAGTCAAACGAACACCAAAAGATGAATGATTTTCTTGATTTTTTATTTTTTTTGGTAATGGAAACAAATTTTATCCCCAATACCAGTAAAATCTATCACTTTAATTAATAATTTTCATATAAAATAAAGTCAAACCAACACCAAAAAACACATTTATTTCAACATTTTTCACGTGAAAAATTATACCAATTAAACACAATAATTTACAATTCTCAAATAACAATTTCTAGGAAATTTAATTCCCTGAAATTTGTTTTCCTTCCACCCAAATTTCATATTTGCAATCAAACGGACTCTTAACCTCTATTTGTCTCCCTTTTTAAAGAGTTTTTGAGGGAAATTGATTTTTTAAATAGTAATTTTTTGGAAAATGTGTGGTTATAAAATAGGAAAAAATTTGATTGTGCAAATATGTAGTTGAAAATAAGAGTTTTGATAAAAAAAATTTAAAAAAAAGGGGGAGAGAGAGAGACAAATGGAGCTTAAAAATAAACCCTTTTACAGTTTTTGAAAAATACCCCATGTTATACCTCATGTCCCTAGCCACGTGGCTACAAGCTAAGAAGTCCTCTAAGGCTCACGCTCCAATATCACTTGCTTACACAACTCAATCAAGGCCATGCAAAGGAGAAGCTGAAGTGATGCCTTCACCTCAACCAGCGCAATGTATAGGGACCAAACCTTCATAACCAAGACGGGTTGTCATGATCTTTCCACAGCTTGTTTCCAAAGCGATAAGCCTTTCATTCACAAGGCATTTCCCATAGATTTACATCAACAATAGATCCTTCGTACGATTTGTCAATATTTTATAGATGACAACTTTTGGCATTGATATATTCCTCTCCTAAATATTTGTTGATTGGTTTGGTATCTCTGCAACAAACGTCCATCGATCAACTTGATGTCTACTTTTCAGATGTTAAACCTAATATAGGGTGGACACATTCCGAATTATTAGATGTCATCGAGCTCCTCTCCCTCTCTCTCCCTAGCAATATACACACACTTATATAGATATAGAGAGAGAATGGAGAATACGCCACTAAAAAGTCAAGATTAGAGAGAGATGCTCTCAACTCTAGTGAGAGAAAATCCCACTTTGAGTGCCTTAGTTTCTTGAGATTTTCTTATATTTAGGTTCAATTTTTACTTCCTTTTGGTGAAAATTGAATTTTAACATATTGTATTTTACTTGATCATTCTCTATTCCAATTTTGGAGGGCATTCAAGTAGTTTATGTTCAGTTTTTGCAAAGTTTTGTAAGCTGTCGATTGGTTCTTCAACTCAGTTCAGGTTCTGGACGTTGTTCCACTTCCTGGGCTGTTCTTGGTTGGCTTTTTTGCTTCTGGTCAGGTTCTGTTATAGTTTCACACAAGCCACGGTGTGTGCTGGAGGTTTCAAGTTGTTCCATCCAATTAGTTGAGGTTTCGGCTGGTCTCTCTTGCTTGTTTTAGCTTGCATTCTGGATTTTGCTCTTGTTGGATTCTGCTTTGTTGGTTTCTGGACTTTAGGTTTTTGTGCTTGGACTGTGGTCGTTTTCTGTTGGTTTTCTTCCCAAGCTATTTCGATTTGGTTTTCACCTTTGACAGCCGGGTTTCTCCAGTTTTCCAGCTTCAGTTCTTGCTATTCTTCGTGTTCCTTCAGCTTGCATGGTGTATGTATCAGTGTTGACTTCTTCTAGTTGAATTTGAATTTGGTTTTCTAAGCTGAATTTGAATTTGGTTTTCTAAGTTACTTTTCAGATTTCTACACACGGTCAGGGGTTGGTGTGCTAACTTCTGCTACCTTAGACAGTGTTTGGGGCTCTATTTTTGCAGACTTATTGTTCCTTTGAAGTTTCCAATTCTGGCTTTGCTGTATCCCCAGGTGATATGGTCCATATCCTTATTTTTGGGCCCGTGTTGGGCTGACTTTTGGGTTTTTTCTCTCAATTTGGGCCTTTTCCTCTGGACTCCCAGACTTTTTCTCTACCAGCCTTGTGTTTTTCCTATTTCTACTCTGGGCCTATTTGCTGAATGTGGTTTCTAGGTGACCAGCCCATATCTTTCTTGGCCTATGTTGGGTCAGTGTTCCTACTCTTTATTTCTTTTGTCCCAGAATTTTTTTTATCTTGCTGGCCTAGTGCTTTTCGGTTCTACTGTGCATGGATAAGAAAAAGAGTGGTGCAGCCATTATAGTGGGCTGGCACCTCTTAAACCACAGGCCATTCAGAGGGTGGTTAGTGGTGATGCTGGTGACGCCCCCTTGAAGGGCAGTTTGAAGGATAATAACAAGGAGATTTTACCCTCATCTAGCGTATCATTAATACTTGGAGAAGAGGCTATGGAATCTGAAAATTCTGATTTTGAGTCACATTAGGTGGAATTGACGAACAAACAAGGGGAAAACGCTGCTGGGATTGACGATGCAAAAGTTGTGAAAACATCGTGGCTTAACCTCTTCAAGGACAATAGGAAAGTGGAAGAAAATATTAAATTGAAGGCCTTTGAAAATCAATCGAAAGAAGTGGTTTTGGATGAATTAGATGAAGATAACATCAAGAACACTTGGGGATATGGTCTTGTGGGGTATTTTGTCGGAAGATTTTCAGGGAAAGTGGCTCTACTACAATTATGTGATTCATGGAAGGTTAGCTACAAATATTATGTGTACTCGAGCGGGTGGTTGGTCTTCAAGTTTGAGATGGATTCGGAAAGGCTAAGGGTGTTGCATGGTGGTCCCTACTTGGTTTATGGGAGACTATTAATGTTAAAGTCATGCTACGGTACTTTGATTTTGATGACAAAGACGTGAGCACCATGCCGGTTTGGATCAACTTATCGGGGTTGCCATTGGAATTTTGGAACATGAGTGCCTTAGGTAAAATTGTCTCCAAAGTTGGTATGCCCATCTCGACCGATAAGGTCACGACAACTAGAGGCAGACTATCCCATGCAAGAGCATTAGTCGAAATCGATGCATCTATAGAGCTTGTGCGGGTGGTAAAGATAAGGCTCCCTAATGGAATTTTGAGGGAGCAAGAAATTCTTTATGAGCATGAACAAAAATTTTGTGGTTCTTGTAAAGTGTTTGGGCACTCTTCTATTGGTTGCAACTACAATAAACAGGCTGCAGGTGATAAAGGAAATACCATAAATGGCAAGGGAATGAAAGCCCCCAAGCCAGTTGCACATAAGGAAAAAGTGCAAGTTAGCCAGAATTTTGCAGTTTCTAATGGACAGCAACAGGAGGATGATCAGGATACTTCATTCACTGAAGTTGTTAACAAGAAGGGAAAAATCAGCAGAAAGGACTGAACGCAGGTACACGCAACTAGCAGCTTGCGGCCAGCGACTGCGGCAGGCAGCCGGCAGCACGAAACCAGCAGAATACTGAACTGGGGATAGATTGTGTTGGGCTGAATTCCATCAAAGATTGTGCTGGGCAGATCACAGAAAATGGTTGTAATAGAAAATTAAAAGCAAAGCTTGACGAGCAAAGGGCCACTACTACCAAAAAAGATGGGAAGAGGGATAATTCCCTCGTTATATCATCATGAAAATTGCCTCATGGAACATTAGGGGTTTGAAATCCCCCCTAAAACAAAATGGGGTTTGTAACTTCATTAAGCAACATGATATTGATGTTATGGGGATTTTGGAAACAAAGTTGGGGGAGACGAAATTAAATCGGATCATGCGGAATAAATTTGATGGATTATCATAAACGAATAACTTTCAATTGCATCTTGCTGGTCGGATTTTGATTTTGTGGAACTCGATGAACGTTGATTTAGAGATATTGGAGACTACATCACAAGTTATTCATTGTTCCGCCACTTGCAAGGTAAGCTCACGTACATTTTTTGTTAGCTTTGTATATGCGTTCCATACTATTGTTAGTAGAAGACCGTTATAGAACAATATCATGGAATAAGGATCCAATTGCTCTATCCCTTGGTAATCTTGGGTGATTTCAACAACGTGCTTAACTTTGATGAAAAATGTAATGGGGTGGATGTTACACCTTACGAGATTAAAGACTTTGAAAGTTGTTGCCTTAATGTTGGAATTACCGATATGAGATCTACTGGATGCTTCCACACTTGGACAAATGGTACGAAGTGGAGTAAACTTGATAGAGCTATGATGAATGAGGTTTGGATGCAAGCGGACTTTAATTGTATTGCTAATTTTCTCCCTTCGGGATACATTTCCGACCACTCACTGTGCATTATTTCATTGTTTATGCATGAGGAGAACAAGAGGAAACCTTTTAGGTTCTTCAATATGTGGCTAATCATGAAAATTTCCATGATGTTGTGCAAAATTGTTGGGAACAAGAGATGAGAGGTACAAAGCAATTCATTCTTTGTAAGAAGTTGCGTATTCTTAAATAAGAGCTAAGGAAGCTCGATGAGAAACATTTTTCACACATCTTCTCAAGGGCTAAAACGGCTACTTTGAATTTGAAAATGGCACAATTGGAGTTACAAGAGGACCCTCTTAATATTGAATTTCAAGGTAAGGTGGCATCCATGAGAAAAATTGTCATGAATCTTTGTGAAGTGGAAATAAGCTTTTATCATCAAAAGGCCAAATGCGAGTACCTAAAAAATAGTAATAAATGCACTAAGTTCTTCCATTCGATGGTCAAAAGAGATGCAAAACGCAACTTCATTGCTACAGTAAGTAAAGGAGATGGAACATATACTTCATCACTACAAGAAGTAGCCAATGAATTCCTTTTTTTCTACACTGATTTACAGGGGAAAGACAGTTTGGGGAATGCTATTGATGTTGATATCTTCAAGAATGGCTCCATGTTATCGGATGAGCATGCCATGGCACTTGTTCGGGGTATTTCGGACAATGAGATTAAGGATGCATTGTTTTTTATTGGCGATGATGAATCACCAGGACCAGACGGATATACATCATATTTCTTCAAAAAATCTTGGAGCATTGTTGGGAGTGATTTCATTGAAGCGGTTAAAGAATTCTTCAAATCTTGCTCACTCCTCAAGCAAACAAATCACACGGCTATTGCTTTATTTCCTAAGGCAAGTCACTCTATTGGTGTTGGGGATTATAGACCTATTACTTGTTGCAATATTTTCTATAAGGTTATCACAAAGATCATTGCTTCTAGATTGAGGCCTATTCTTGGACATATTATTGATCAATCACAAGCCGCATTTGTGGAAGGCAGAAGCATGACGAAAAACATTCATCTTGCACAAGAACTCTTAAGGCAATACAACCGCAAAAGAATTGCACATAGATGCCTTCTTAAAATTGATTTAAGGAAGGCATATGATTCAGTTAATTGGGATTTTCTTAAAAGTGTGCTTGAAGGGATTAAATTTCCAACAAAATTCATTGGATGGGTGATGGAATGTATCTCAACGCCTTCGTACTCCATTGCATTGAATGATTTCTTCCATGGTTTCATAAAATGAAAGAAGGGGCTTTGCCAAGGTAACCCGCTTTCTCCCTACTTGTTCGTTATTTGCCTTGAGTACTTTCAAGAATGTTAAAGGGAGCTACTGAAAATAGTGAATTTAACTTCCATCCTAAATGTGGGCCTTTGAAGATTACCCACCTAGCATTTGCGGATGACTTGATGCTTTTAGCTAGAGGTGATGCTATCTCGGTTGGTATTTTGATGGAGTGTTTATCCAACTTTGGAGATATGTCCGGATTAAAGATGAATGTTAACAAATTAAACTTGTACACGGCAGGTGTCCATCGACAAGAGTTGGAGGATATTGTTCAACTGACAAATTTAGTGAAAGGATCTATGCCTTTCCTCTACTTAAGGATTCCACTTGCCGCGATAAAACTTAAAATCAGCTCCTATGACTCACTTATTAACAAAACTAAGGACTACATTGGAGCATAGTCGAGGGCTACATTATCTTTTGCGGGGAGAGTGGAACTTCTGAGAGCCATCCTACAAGGTGTTGTATGTTCTTGGCTTTCCATTCTACCTATTCCATCTACGGTGGCATCTAAGGTTACCAGCCTATGCCGTAACTTTCTTTGGGATTCAAAAAAATCGTTGGTTGCTTGGAGTAGTATTTGCTTACCTAAACAAGAAGGGGGGCTTGGATTTAGGGAAATTAAATGCTGGAATTCGACGATTCTCGCTAAAACTCATTGGAACATTCATTGCAAAAAAAGATACACTTTGGGTGAAGTGGGTGAATATGATTCATTGCAAAAAAATATACACTTTGGGTGAAGTGGGTAAATATGATTTTCCTTGGTGGTAGGAATATTTAGGACTACATGCCAAAGAAAGATGACTCTCCATTACTTAAAAGGTTGCTGGAAATACGTGACAGATTTGCACAGCCTCAACTACTAGATCAGGCCGATTATCACACAACACGGCTTGAAACAGTCTCTACGGCTGCAATGGACAGTTTCATCACATGCACATCCATCGACAAATTTTGTGTCAAAGCAGATTATGATTTTCTCATACCAAAGGGGCCAAAAAATGCCTAGACAGCAATAATTTGGAACTCCCATGTCACCCTAAAACATGCATTCATCCTTTGATTAGGAGCTAAATCTAAGTTACTAACAAAGGATAAATTGAAACATTTGGATATTGACCGAAGGTGTATTTTTTGTGGAGTTGCTGATGAGACTGAGCATCGTTTGTTTTTCTCTTGTCCAATCAGTTTTGCAGTTTGGGGACATATCCGAGATTGGTTGGGCATTAGGCGCTCCATGTCTACCCTACCAAGTGCATTGAAGTGGATGAAGAAAGAGGCTCGAGGAACGACGTGACAAAGTAAAGTTAAGCGGATCGCTCTTGCTAGTACTGTTTACAACTTATGGATGGCGCATAACTCGAGGATTTTTGAGAATTTAAAACCAAATGTTGAAAGCATTGTTCGTAGGATCAAAACACACGTATAAAAAGTTATGTTCTCTTTGTATTCGTATATTTTAATTCAATTTGAGTCATTGGCATTAGACATTTAGATCTCTTGTATTTGTTCATCATTTCATGTTAATTGTTTAGCTATTCACTCTGGTATGCTCGGTTTACTTGTCGTTGGATTTAATTTTTGCTAACTTGGGTTTGGCCGGTGTACTTGTTATTGCTCAGTCTTTTGTTTGCCCGGATATGTCTAGTGTACTTGTACATGTTTTTTATCTATAGTAACTTACATTTATCGATAAAAAAAATGTCATCTAAGCATAATACAGAGGTGACAACAATGATGGTGACGAATTGGCCTTCAGGATGAGGCTACATGGCATTCATTCAACGAAAAAATCTCACATTCTCTTCTAATATAAAAATTCACACTTAGCCCTTGTTTGACTCCCACTAAAACATGACTTTTTATTTCTCATACTCATTTTTAATTATTCATTTACACAATAAAATATACGCGTAAATCTAAAACTTTTTCCTACTTTTTAACCACACGTTCTTTAAAAAAAATAATAATAATAAAATCGCTATTTTCAAAACACTGTTTTCCCAAAATTTCTCTTTATGATGGTTGTCAAACGGGAATTAGTATAATTTACAAGCAATGTTAATTTACGCTGTCAATTTTCATCTTCCCAGAATTTTACTTTCTTCGTTTAAGAATTATTTCCTTCCTAGTAAAAAATGCTCAAAGAACACACATGAATAGTGTGATTTGGGTGTTTGGGTAGCGGTGGAGTCTAACAGTGAATGATGGTGTTGGCAATGGTGTCAGTATACGCCCCTGTTTGATCCCCATTAAATTAAATTACATTACATTTCATTTTCTCTCTCCTATTTTCAACCACACAATCTTCCATAAAATAATATTACACGTAAATCGAAAATTTTTCTTTCTTTTTCAACCACTCATTTTTCTAAAAAATATTATTCCCCCCATTTTCATTTTTAGGTAATGGGGATCAAACAGGGGCTACAACGGTGATGTTTGGTCCTAGTCTCCTAGAGTATGTGTTTGTTGTGATGATCATTTGTTTGACGACATCTCGATGGCGCGTTTGGGAATGTGTTCACATCTATGACAGCATGTTAAAAATGCAAGCATTCATCGAATAAAAAAGTAGTAATTATAGATTTGAAATTTCAAATTAACATGCGATTGTAGGAAATTATGAATGAAATCCAACAGTGTCTAATATGCTAATGATTGACAACCATTATTTAGAAATTATTTTTTCTACATATTCATTTTCAATTACATATTTACATAATAAAATATTATGTGCGTAAACTCTAAATATTATTATCCAAAACATTGTTTCCTTATTTTCAATGAAAGAGCAAAAAAGAAAAATCACAAGGACAAATCAAAGAGGAGGATTTGTTACGAAAGTATTGATTGAAATGAATCATCCTTCCATGTTTGGAAGGGCTCATTCAAACGTCATAATTACATTTGGAGATCAAATTAGCTTTAAACAATAAATTTAACCTCTATATGATGATTAAAATTTAGAATTTAATATAAGTTAACGTCAACAATTAATTTAAACCACATATTTCATAAAATTCACAACTTTTCAACTATACGTTTCATCATTTTTCAACTCGATTTTAAAAGTTTTGTCATTTGTTCTAAAAGATTTGGAAAAAACTCCTGCTATCTCCATTTTTAAAGGAATAATGCTACTAATACTAGCAGTGCTAAACAATCATTTCAGGTGGTCACATTTGATATATTCAATTAAATGAATCATGTGGTATTAAATTTAAGTGAATCTATCAATTAATGTCACATGAGAATCACATAAATTGGTATTTGATATCAATTATATCGAATAAAATTACCCTTCTAAAAGCACACGAATATCACCTTTTCAACTCAGCTCCAAGGGGATTTAACGTTTTTTAATTATTTTTTCACATTTATCTTTTGTTTTTTTAAGAAAAAATTATATTTAACTTATATTTATTTAATTTTTGAGGTCTAAATTTTCCATTTAGATGGATTCAACACTTATTTTAGACGAAAAATAAAACTTAAAAAAAAAAATTATATTTAACTTATATTTATTTAATTTTTGAGGTCTAAATTTTCCATTTAGATGGATTCAACACTTATTTTAGACGAAAAATAAAACTTAAAAATCACGTGTTTTGTTTACAACTACAAGTTTGATATATGAAGGTTTGTTCGTCATTAAAATTAAGGCACCCATGTTGTGGTAATGAAAATTGGTGGAATAGTATTTTTTTGAAAAATGAGTGGTTGAAAAAGAAGGAAAAATTTTCGATTTACGTGTAATATTATTTTATGGAAGATTATGCGATTGAAAATAGAAGAGAGAAAAATAAAATGTAATGAAATAAAAATTAATGAGGGTCAAACGGGAGCTAAATAAGTACTGAAGTGTCAACTGGCGGTAGCATTTTTTTCCGTTGACTAATTCTTTGGGTAATTGTATTTGCACGATAATTTTTGTATGTTACGTTGCATTTTAATTGCAACGAAGGTTCTCAATCTTCGCTCATTGTTGCATTGACATTTGATTTTTGTCATTTTTTCTTCTTAGCCTTCAATTAATTAGCATGTCATATCCACGACTCCGTCTAAATATTCTGTTAGCATGCCTTGAAATGAGGCTAAATATTTTGTCGAACTTTTATATTTGTCATTTTTTTTTCCTTATTTAAAAATACCTTGTATAAAATGGCCTTGAAATACCCTCATAATGGATTTCTTGGACAAAAAATGGCCAATCGTCAATTTTATTCGCACTTGTTCCCGAAAGAAGGATACCGTCCCAACCATCTATTAATATATAGCGTGCATCTCACTCGACCCTTTCAATGAATTGTTCTATTTTTCGACTTTCAAAGTATTCTTCCACAAAATTTTCTTTCTCAAAGAGAAAACACATATTTTTGTTAGGCATAAATTCCGTGTCATAAGAAAGTGAATTATTCCTCTTAATAAGGTTGTCGTTTTAATTTTGAACATCAAGTGTCAAAATAATATCAAAGGCTATCAAGATTGACACTCTCAAACTAGTCCCCATTTTGTGAGAAAAAAATAAATATCATGTAAAATAAAATAAAAATAAATTATCAACATATGAATCTTAATACTTTTCACATGATTATGTATCTATGGGGTTGGGTGAATTGGAATACATCCTATTATATTATATTTTTCTTTTTAATATTTTTCCCTAAAAGTGCAACACTTTTTAATTTTTATGGTCCCCCAACTGTTTTCGTGTTGGTTCTAGGAACCTGAGTTAGGTTCATGTAATTGTCACAAGTTGCATTTTTGATAAGGTTAGGAATTCACGTGGCACCTAAATGTCATGTTACCTGTTTTATGTATAAGTAGCTTTTTATTTATTCAATTATGATTTATTCAGGTACCTAATTAAACAAAAAATCACTAAATGAGCTTTACGTTCGCATATTGATACATACTCATAACATAAAAAATTAATTTTGAAACATTAAGACGTGTTCAATACCATCGAGTATTTTTTTCCCCTTCTGAACTAGTCGATAGATGAATGTCACAAGAACTATATTCGAAGATGACATAAATCAATGTTAAGTTTGTACCTTTTAAACAGCTTTTGCATGCTTTCGTAATAGTTTGAATATTTGTATGTAAGCTTATTTTTCTTAACAAGCCGTTCATTTTATTTACTTGAATCTCGTTATCTTATTTGCAATTAAGGAAGAAATATTATTTTCCTTACAACATATCATCCAACTCTCATTATAATTTATCGAAGACATACTTTTGACTTTATAAATCGATAGGTTACTTTAGACGTCAACTTTTAAAATGAAACTTTATAGTTACGACAATAATGACACGTTCAAGTAATTACTAGAAAACTCTAATGTTCGAATTTGATAAAAACAATCGATCGAGTTTCTTTTCTATTTATTAACAAAAGCTATATCGTATGCCTACCAATTTGCCATTTTGAGGGCCCTACACATCATCTCTCGATTTTTCTACCAGAAAATGTAACCAAACATTTCGTTTTCACTTATTATCTAAAAACAGATAAGCATAGCAGACTTGTAAGATCAAGAATTATCACTTTCTATTTTGTAAATTGTATATATGCATAGATTTTTTTCCTCAAAAAGTGAATAAATGAAACGATTATCACTTTCAACATAAATGGTGATCCATTAATCGAACTTTAGTTTGGCTCGTGATTATAAACAATTAATTTATAAATATGTCTACTGAAATAATGAATGGGACTAGATTCTAAGCAAAAATAACATGTCAGAATTGAGAGAATCCGACGATGACGTCAACAAACATATTTTAATTTAATTAGTTTATTTCGTAAAATTGCCTTATCTAAAAATTTAGACCTGACGGGTTATTTAGTTTATTTAATTTACAACATATTCCTTCACTTGTGAACGCAATTTGATACGAACATGATTTTCATAGGAGGGAGGCATATGGTCTAATGTCATGTTGAACCGTCTCGTCTAGAAGTTGAATTTAGTCTTCAATACGTGTAGTTCATTTTGCGTGAGGCACGACGATATTATGTTTATGCTTTTGATAATATCTAATAAAACTTTGCAACATAATTAGGTACACAACACAATCAAACTTGATGGTGTATCTGAATTGGATGTAAATGGAGGCTATTTAAGGCCTATTCCATCTCAATGAACTTTATACACTATCAGTCTGCACTCAACATAGCTTGTCCAACCCTTGTCTCCTTTTCTCCCTTTCTTTTTCTTCTCATCTTTGAATTCACTTTTCCTTATAGATTTATTCATCTTTCCTTAATCAATAAATGGCCTCAGATTTATCGACTGGTTCTCAATTTTCACCAACCACCATAGACGAACTCGAAGAGCTAGAAATGACGGAATTTGATGTGACAATGCTTAGAGAATTACTTGAAGAGCCAAAGGAAGAAGCGCTGGATGATAAAGTTTACTCCATGGAGATGGAGAAGAACTCGCCCTTGGAAGATAATTATCAGTGTCTGGACAGTATGATAGACGATATTCAAGATGTAAACTGGCTTCATGTAATGGAAGAAAGTCCTTTTCCATGCCACGATATAGGAAATTGGTACCAAGGCTCGTGCACAGTGGAGACGGCTGATATTGTTGAGACGAGAGAGTTTTACGATTATTTTCGTACCCCAAGTCCAGCACTTGTTACATCTGATGAAATTGCATACATTGGCTTGTGGGAACATAATCAGATCTCCTGACTCTTACCATAATTATTATACAAAAAAATGTATTGATGATAAAAATAATTGAAGAAACGTTTACATACACATTTGCATTCAAATATCTCATTGCATAGATGTAGAACTTCTCTGCATATGGTCTGTTTAAGCAGTATTCTCAGCCATGTAAATGAGGGGAAATTTGCAGTCGCCGTCGTCGAACACGATTGGGGCTTGGGTGCTTTGTTTGAAAAAATTTTGGGGGCTGCAACTCCAGATTTCTTGAAGTTATGCCTATGTTTGGCCCCCATTTTTACAAAAACTCATTTTTTTCAGAATCATTCTCCTATAAAATAATTGTATACGCAAATTCAAAATTTTTTCATATTTTTTAATCACGCATTCTCTAACAAACAACTAGTCTGAATGAAGATTGCAGGAATTTTTTTCTAAGCTCTCGACCATAAAAGTGATACGATATTGATAAATTATGCATAAGTCATAAACTATAAACGTTACCAGTAACTTTGAAAAGGACTAAAATTCGGCACTTGTTACTATACTTAAAGAGTAAAAGAAGAGAGAGGCACAATGCAACACAATCCTGTTGTTAAACTATGAATTTTGAATGTACGACCCGGAGACAAGACAATAGATATTCAATCACGAGTTTTTTCTTAGTGTGTGGTCGATCGAGGGGTGCCAAAGATGCTTCAAATATTGTCAGATATACACATTAGTATTTTCTTGATATTAGGAATATCAGGGCCAGCCACGAGAATTTAGAGGCCCCGACGTATAGTTATTATGGGGCCCTTCAACATATTATTTATTTTACAAGTGCAATAATATGTAAATATTTAAATAATTATTACTTTTATATTAAAAAGAACACTTTATACAATTCGAAAGATAGAATATTAAAATAAAACTTCTCTCACAACCCACGAGATTAGGTTAGCATAAGGTTTAACCTTTTCACATTTTAAGATGTAAAATTAGTAATCAAACTAGTGAAATCAAGTTTTTCCAACATATTTTTTTAATAGAAACTATAACTAATTCATTCAATCGCTCTTGTAACATGGTTGATTGAAGATAAAACTTAATCAATTTGAACTTTGAAAAACTTATTCATACATTAAAATAGATTATTGCATAAATTTCTCTTTTATATAATCAGATTCACACTTTCTATTTGAAGTGACATAACTATTGATTCTTTTGAATACATACATATAAATTATTGGCTAAGTTTATAAAAAAATAATTGTAGAACTAAATCAAAATTCAATTTTATAACTACAATCAAGAATAAGAATTAAGAATAATACAGACACAAAAAGTGTATACATACAAATGAAGAACAAATAAAATAAGTGAAAAATTCATAAGTAAGAGATTAAGTATGTCATATTTCAAAATTAAGAAAACAAGTTTTAAATTTCAAAAATTTGATTTTTATTAAAATTTATTTATAATTTAATAAATAAATAAATTATTTTATTAGTTAAATATATTTAAGTCACGTATCTATACAATTTGGTCACAAATTAATAATTTAATTAATCACTTATTATTATTTTTTGTCACAAATCAGAAATTTTATGTCATAAATTATTTTACGATCACAATTCAAAAATTTTGTTGGTCACAACTTGTTCATCTGTTATAAATCAAAAAGTTAATTAATCACAACTCATTTTTCGGTCACAAATAACAAAAATTATAAATCACAGACTACAAATATTATATGTCACAACTTATTGGATAGTCACAAATTATTAATTTTTTAGGTCGCATATTATTTTTTGGTCACAATTTATCATTTCATTAATAACATATTGTTTATTGGTCACGAGTTCACTGGTCACAATCAACCAAACAATCTATGATGACCACCGCTACTTACGACTACCACTTCAATGTTACCTCCAACAGCACCACCGCCACACTCTTAGCACCAAAAACCACCACAACTACCACAACCAAAAACCATAAAAAAATCAACTCCAACATTATCACCACCACAACCACACCAACACCATTATCACCGTCGCAGCACCACAACCATCTCACAATCACCACACAGCGCATTGCAGATTCAATAGATCAGCGATGCAGCAAAATCGAGACAGTTGCAAATCACTGCTTCACATTACTGTCCTTCCAAATTCAACACCACACACAAACCACCCACCATAACAACCACCATCGCCGCCTACCACTACACCGCTACATAGTGCGTTGCAGATTCGGTTGCAACAAAATCGAGGCGATTGCAAACCATTATGAACACCACGCCTCAACTTCACAGGTTGAAGGGACAACCGCGCCTCCAATGCCGGAGTTGTGTTGCCGAGGAAGGGTTGAGAGAGAGAAAAGGAGGCAACAGTTTCTTATGATTAGGGAGAGGTGATGGTTTGTTTGAGAATGGAGAAATACGAGAGTCGATAATTAGGGTATGTGAGTAGAAATATTTATTTAAAAAAAAATTAATTAAAACAAAATTTTTGATTTTTTAAATGTTAAACTCCCCCCTGATTTTTTGAAGAAATAAATTTTGTAATAGTGATGTTTCTGAAAATGTGTGATAAAAAGTAAAAAATGTTTTGAATTTAAGTGTAAAATTATTTTATTAGGAGAATGTATAATTAAAAATAGATTTCAAAAAAATGATTTTTTAAAGAACTTGAATATAATATGGATCAAATTTTAAGAGTGAAGTGTACACTTAAGCACTCGATACGATTTATCTCAGAGGCCCATTTGCAGATTCTTCAAACTTGAGAGCCAAAAATAAAGCACCTGTTTGGTAGTGCACTAATTTTTATGGATTTTCATACAGTTATACAGTGAATGAGGGAGAAGCTGCATATGTTGACCATGAAATGACTGTCGCAATGTTTTATAATTAAATTACGAGATAGCCCTTTCAAAGATAAAATGAATATAATGTTATAGGGTATATAAGTCATTTTGATATAAAAATGATGGCTGCAGGGCTTTTTCCAATAATTGCGGCTGGGAATATCAAAATTATAAGAACAGCGCCACCAAATAGGCGCAAAATTTTGAAAAATACGGCATTTAGACATCTGAGCCCAAATTCACTTCACTCTTCACCCGGCTCCCGCTCCGGCTACCGTTATTTCAAATTATATTTTCTCTATCTTAAGACTTTGAAAAAAATATATATTTTTAAACGGTAATTTAACATTATTTTAATTACAAATTTTTCAATAAAATAATATTACACGTAAATTTAAATTTTTTTCTTATTTTTTACTACACATTTTTCATCAATATACTATTTTAAAATATATTCTTAAAAAATAATGTGGCTCAAATATACCCTTATTTTCAATCATATAATTTTTTTTAAACGTAAATCGAAAACTATTTCTTATCTTTTAACTACGCATCTTCTAAAAAAAATACTATTTCAAAATTTATAAATTAAAATAAGAGGAAATTTCATCAAATGTCCATTTTTAAATAGTCATTTGCAAAAAATGTCCAATTTGAAAAAATTTAGACCAAAAGACCTTTATTAACAATTTTTAATTTCACACTAAGACAAAAAAATGGACATTTTTGCAAAATTGTTATTGGCGAATAAAATTTTGACACATAACCTGCCATATTTATTTCAAAAGTATACATGTCAAATCACAATAAATGCTATATTTTTCGTTGCCTCAGAAATGTCAAGAACGACATTTTCAAATGTAGAGAAATGTTATGTTCAAAATAAAATGTCATTCTAGACAAATGAAACGATATTCAAATGTCGAGAATGACATATATAATATCGAGAATGTCTCCGTGACACGGAGACGTGATTTTTTCATTTTTTTTAATGAAACGGTATTCAAATGTCGAGAATGACATATATAATGTCGAGAATGTCTCCGTGACACGGAGACGTGATTTTTTCATTTTTTTTAATGAAACGGTATTCAAATGTCGAGAATGACATATGTAATGTCGAGAATGTCTCCGTGACACGGAGACGTGATTTTTTCATTTTTTTTTTAATGAAACGGTATTCAAATGTCGAGAATGACATATGTAATGTCGAGAATGTCTCCGTGACATGGAGACGTGATTTTTTTTTTAATGAAACAGTGTTCAAATGTCGAGAATGATATATGTAATATCGAGAATGTCTCCGTGACAAGGAGGCAAATGTCGAGAATGTCTCCGTGATATGGAGACATGATTTTTTTTTTTAAAGTCACGTTATTTTTTTAAAGTATTATATATATATATATATATTATTTTTTTTTATTTTTTTTGTCGTCCGAATTTATTTTAATGTAACTTTTCATAGAACTCACTTTTCAAAATTCGTGACAAATTGATATTAAAATCAAATGTCGAGAATGACATTTAAAATGTCGAAAATACCATTTCAAAATGTAACTTTTTATTAAGGGCATAATAGACAAATTGATACTAAATTCAAATAAATAAACACTTTTCAACTTATACTCTTAAAATTGGACATTTTAAAAAATGTCGCTTAAAATAATAGGGCCACATTTCCTTCACATTTTCAATTTTTTCTAAGTTCACCAAGAAAAAAATTCCTTGCGAAAACGAAGATTTTTTTCCCAGACTTTTATGGATGCGATCACAGGCGACACCAAAAACCACCCGTTGAACGAGAATTCTGAAGGTGGTAGCAATGGAGGCACCACCATGGCTCTGCAGAAGAAGCGTTCCAGGAGAGTGAGCTTCGCGGAAATGACGTCGGTTCACTTTTTCGACCGAGATGATGAGTTTAAAGAGAGCCCTCGAACTGACACTGCAAAACCCCTTGGTAACTTGGGTAATGACCTAGGGTTTGATGGACAATTGGAGGAACCAAGGGATTCTGAAGGAGGTGATGATGATGACAACGATGAAGAGATGGTTATGCGTAGATCATTTTTGCGTCCCATGGAATCGCCTACTCCTGGTAGCACCATTGGTCCCGCCACCTCCAATGATGGCAAGTGTCTTCACTTTGTTCATGTAATATATTTGTGCCTTTTCAAAATGTTCTCTTTCCAGCTACTTATTTTATGCTGCTTTTCTTAATGTTCCTTCTCAAGCATGCAGCTTGTCTAGGCCTTCCGACATTGTTTTCATATTTACTATGTGTGTTAATTATCTCTTTACTAAGAATTCTTATAGCTTTTGAGGGAATTAGGTACTGCAATGGTTCAATGAATAACAGATAACGTGTTCTTACCACTAATTTACAGAATTTATTGTGTCTGTTGCTCCAAATGGTTCACGTCCTTATGCAATTTTCCTCTTACCTTTGGCCTAAATTTTTTTCACGTGTGATCAATGCAGTCTAAAGGCTTCCGTGGGTCCTGCATCAACCATAAAAATTTCATTTAAATTGAACAATGGTAACACCATAAAGGTGATGCTCTCATTATCTAGGAATTGATTTCATCTGTCTTCTTCCTGTGCTGATTACGTCTTTAATGTGTTGTGTTTTCCGCCTACAGAATTTCCCAAGTATGGATGCTTGCAGTGCATTTGAATTTGTGTTTAATGCTGTCATCAAAAGGAAATATGCAGGTGTTAGAACTTTGGTAACAGAAACACAACCGAGTTATCTCCGTATTGTGTCTACTTCTCTGTGCAGGCACATGTGCATATGTGTGAGCGCTTCAAGAAGGAAAAGCCAATAAGGATAAAGCCTTTTGTTTCCCCTTTTTGGAAAAAAGATATTAGTTAATTGAAATCTACATCTGGCATTCTGAGGGAGGATCTTCTGTTTTCTCTCTCTTTTTGGCTTCTTTATGCTTCAGATGTTCTAACTAACTTGGATATCAAATGGTTTAAGTGGAAATATATTTGTTATCAATACATGTCAACTGTAACCAGTTTATGACCTTAGAAGGTTCTGAATCCTTCTCAACTTGTAGGCCCTGTAAAGTGTAAAGAATCCAGGTCCCTTGGATCTTATCTTTTCTCATGCTACGTGATTGAAAACATAAGCTATTTTTTTGATACGCCACTTGACTTTGGTCTCTTTTACAATTGTTTACGATTTCTTATGCAATAAGCTTATAAGAAATATATTCCTCATGTTGATTGACCTTAAGTTTACCTACTGTGCATTCAATGAGAACCAACAATTACTTTATTACTTTGGATTCATGATTTCTGAGCTTATGAATATAGGCAAAGCTTAAATTGTAATTTTTAATCCGGTATGGAGCATGTTAGGCAAAGCTTAAATTGTAATTTAAGCTGGTCAAATATAATTTTTATCCACACTTTTTGTGACACCCACAACTTACTACCCACTTATTAGGCACACATTCCGTAGGACTCACAAGTTATAAGCATTATAAAAAAAAAAAAACACATAGTTCACCTCCAGATATTGTTCTCACTCATTGATTGTGCAGGTAACCAGCTCCCTTCTGGGAACTGGGCTGGAAGTGCTTGAGGAGGTACAACTTGCACAGTTGGAGCTCCCTAATTTGAATCAGTCTAGCTTTTATTGTCTGTCTGGTAATTTCATTCTCCTTGTAGTTCATCATTTATGTTAAGATGCGATGTTTAATATAATTGACAGGTTGGTTCTTGACTGTGTTAGAGACGGCATCTGCATCATCTTCTGAACTATGGTGCCTTTAAGAAGTGAATTTATGCTGTATAAGTAGCTTCTTCTATGTTCAATAATGTCATTTTATCCAAACTTGGGCTCTCCTCCCTAATTAACTTTTCCTTTTGCAAGCAAAGAAAATTGAAAGATAGGTTAAGTTTACAATTTTGAAGTTATTTCATGCTCTGCCAATTCAGTCTTAGTTCATTCTTTTTTCACCTTTTTCTTTTTTAGTCTAGATTTTCCTTTTAACTTTGTTTACAAGTTGGCTAAGTTCTATTGCTTTCCTTTTTTTAGTCAAAGGCTATTTCTATTGTTTTCGAGAATTGCATATATTTCTAAAATGCATTTTGAAGGAATCTTTGTTTGGTGCCAAGTTGTATTTTTGGGATTTTAAGCAGTTTGCCTTCACATTGACAGTTAACAATTTAACAGAGTTTCCTAATGTAGAGTTTGGACCATAATTTTTTTAATTATAGTCTTTCTTTAACTAATGGATTCCAGTTTTCAGAATTTTAGAGCCTTTAAAATGTCTTTTATGTTGTGTAATGGAGCCCCAACAGTGTGATGACTTTATATGTACATGTGATTTCCTTGTGTCTGCTTTTCTTCTTATTTCTCTTTGATTTTCATTAACGCATAACCTTTGCCTAGGCTATTAAAGTAGTTATCCTTTTTCTTTTCTTACCATTTTCTGTATGACTCTCAATCAATTGGAACAGTACTCGTGCCCAAAAAAAAAAAAAAAGCAAAAAAAAAAAGGAAAAAAGAAAAAAAAAAGAGGATTGTTTTTACTTAACAAATTATTGAAACTTGCACATATTTAGGTATTATTTATTGACCGAGGCTATGTTATGTTGGCATTTTGGCAAGAACAAATTATGTTTACTGAGAAACTCCTTCGAACTTGAACGTCTTTAGTTGTTATTTATGCTAGTGTGGCCAAAGTTATGTTGGCTCTTCAAATTGCATGAATGACCTCTGTTGGACAGCTGAATTTTGAGATGGCACCAGATGCTAGTTGGTATTTTACATTTCAAAAATTTAGCAAATCAATGTTTGAGTTGTCCTAAAATGATTCATAAAAAATAAAATTTCATCTCGTACAGTTTTTGCAGATAATTGTTTGTCCTATTTGTGCATTGGGTTACTGTTTTTCTCTTCTATTTCTATCCCTTGTCTCTCCAAACAAACCTCATGAAGCAAAAAGTGGTCTTATGTCTTCACATTACCAGGCAGATCCCAGCTTATCCCAAAAAACATCAAAAGAAAATTCATATGTTCAAAGTAACTTTGCAGTGAAATAAGAGTTGTTTGAAATGCTCCCATGCTTTCTTGCACATAAAACACTGCTGACAAGAACAACTATAAACATCCACGCCATCAGATGGGCATTTTGAGCAGCATTCAACACAAAAGTAGAATTTCTTTCATAGTTTTGGTTGATCGGTAGCATTTTTAGTAGTGTCACTGACTCTCTTTAGCACGGCCAAATAGAAGAACTTGGTTAAGAATTTTCCAATTTGCCCCCTATTTGAATATAACAGATACAAGCATTTTTATATACAAATCAAATAAATGATGACTTGGATTTTTCTTCAGTGTAAGTTACTCCATCCATCCGCAGTTCTGTGATGCTTTAGGCACAGAATTGTGAGTATTCGTTGTACCATTCCATATTACAGTTTGTATTCTTATATTTATAATTGTGAGTTGGACTCCGTGATCCATGCTAGCTGCCATTTTACTTTTCTTTGATGCTTCTTCATTTTACATGATAATTGGTGGGCTACCTTGAACACCACATTTAGATCGTGCTTACGGGGTTTAAAGAAGAAAATTTCTATTTCGCAAACAAGTCATTCTCTAAGGACAGACCCAAAATGGAAACGGTGGCATTCAATTGTGGATGGAGGGAGTACAAATTGTGTACTAATTGTTTTATTTTAATGAGTAATTTCTTTTTTCCTCTTAGCTCTTCAAAGAAAGTTTACTGAGACGCCATCCATGCTTCTTCCCTTTCAAATTTTAAGAATCAGGATAATGTGGAGAATTTTTTTTCCCATCAAAATAAATGTTTTTTTTTTTCCTTGTGCATCTTTTGATCAAATTCACATTGCTTATAATCGGTCAACTGCGTTTAGCTTTAGATAAACGTGTTTCTATATGAACTTGTGTCTTTTCACTTGCAGTTGAGCAGCTTCATCTACAGACTTGTTTCGTTAAGTTCATTAGCGGGAGGAAGGTGACCTTGACACTTGTCTTGTTTGAAGCGGTTAGTCCTATTCCTCAACTTTTTTGCCTCGTTACCTCCTTCCACTGGGAAATGCCGGTTTTTATACACGAGCTGATTGAATTTCCCCTCGTGTCAGCCTCCCGTTCCCAGAAAATATAAATAAAACTAAAAAGTTAAGTGTTCTTTACAGATATTTGAAAGCGTGTTTTAAAGTAGGGGTGGTTGCTTATAATCGGTCAACTGCGTTTAGCTTTAGATAAACGTGTTTCTATATGAACTTGTGTCTTTTCACTTGCAGTTGAGCAGCTTCATCTACAGACTTGTTTCATTAAGTTCATTAGCGGGAGGAAGGTGACCTTGACACTTGTCTTGTTTGAAGCGGTTAGTCCTATTCCTCAACTTTTTTGCCTCGTTACCTCCTTCCACTGGGAAATGCCGGTTTTTATACACGAGCTGATTGAATTTCCCCTCGTGTCAGCCTCCCGTTCCCAGAAAATATAAATAAAACTAAAAAGTTAAATGTTCTTTACAGATATTTGAAAGCGTGTTTTAAAGTAGGGGTGTAAAAGACCATATGTTGACTACTAAGGTTGCTGTAGATGGCGGAGGTCAAGTTGTCACATTTTCAATAAATGGATTGTTGCCTTCTTCTTATAGATTGACATTAATCATAATGATCCTGTGTGCTGAAGTCATGCACCAGTAGCATACTTATTGGCATTCCCTATCATCATAAATAGTTCATCTTTATAAACTGTTTATAAATAATTAAGTCACTTTTCATCTACATAGTTTGAAAGATAACAAGTATTACCGAATTATTCATTACTCATTTCTATTTATTTATAATCTAAACCATTCATAAATACTTTCCAAACCTGCTTTCGGAGGAGGCTATTAACTTATGCTGGACGGGAATGATTTATGTTAAGTTGAAATGTATCCGCATTTTCAGTTTTATGTTTATTTGTAAGTTTGTAATACTCACTCGAATGGTATCATTGCAGAGGAATATACCCTTCAGAGGCCCTTCCATCGCATTTGGCAACTCCAGCTCACGGGTCACAATATTTATCTGAACCAGTGTCAGCCGAATTTCGAGATGCAGTTACGAAGGTAAGCAATGGGTATATGAGGATTTTCCGACTATGCAAGCGTGTTACCGAGGTACTTCAAGCTTCAAAAGCGTAAGTTGTTCGACAAAACCCCATTAGAGAAATAGCTGTTGTGGTTTGATGAAGAACATGTTTAAAATTGCCATCGGCACTCAGATTTTGAAGGGGATGAAAAATGAAAATAACTTTGCTATGTTATCTTTTACCTTTTGTGCTGGAGAATTATTTTTTAGGTGCAATAGTTTTGAAAATAATTAAAATTTCTCATTCTGCCTATAAAGTTAAAATAATTTAATATGTTTACATTTCTATAGATAAAGTGTGATTGAAAACTTTTGAACCTCAAAATCTTTTCAACAAGGGAAAATTATCTAAAACCCTTTAATTAAATATTAGTTTTCATAAATAAAGGGGTTAGGTTTAAACTTCAGATTTCAGATGGTAAATAAAATTATTAATTGTAATTAATAAAAATTTAATTAAACCTTAATCTGCATAATAATCCCACACCACCTCCACCCCAATTAATTCCAAACATAGTCCCACACACTCTCTCTCTATGGGCCACTCTTTGTATCTCTTTCTACCATCACTTTTCCTTTTCTCTCTCTAGTCTCTACTACCATTGTACCCGCCCCTACCTAGCATAACATAACTATCAAAGAAAGTAGATGTGCGCAGCGGTTGTAGACCAAACACTTATCCATTCATTTCTTATCTAAAATCTACACTTATCTCGTTGAAATTCGTTCTAGATATTTCCATTTATACAACTTTTTTGCTGTTTTCATCTATTTTTACCATTTATCATAGGGTGAACAGAGAATATTTATTTTGATATCTTCTGTTACGAATGATGGAATAAGGCAGTAATTCGGAGCCTAATCCGAGCAGAGTCGAAGAGGACAGGGTAACAAATGCGTTGGGGTGTTTGTTGAGGAAGAGTGGTGGAGGTGGGTTGCCAGTTCCCGTGGACAAGCTACTGCTGTTGATGTCTTGTGGGTTTGTTATCATTGATTCGTTGGAGTCAAATCTATCAATTATTTATGTTAATCTAGCGTTCGAGATGGTCACTAAGTGAAAAATAAGTTGGTACCCAGTCGATGATGACGTGACTTCGGTGCGAATGGTGGTGGTGTTAGTGGAGTGGGTTGGCAACAACATATGAGTACAAATTTGCTGCTGTTGGTGGTGAGGGGATGGCGATGTTCGGGTGGTATTGATTTTGGCAGAATGGCGGTGGGTCGAAGTGGGGTGATAAGTTGACCAATTTTGACCAATTATTTGGGTAATCGTGACGAATAAAATGATCGATTTGGGGGCAAAAATCAATTGGGGGCTGCTGTATCAATCTCCTCTCCATTGATCTTCTTTCTCTCTCTCTTTAAATATCCTAATTCTGTAGGATTAATTGGGGATTGTTGTACATAATCCGACAAGATCGATGGGCGCCATTGCTCAATCAACCCAAGTTTGCGAGCCCCAATCAACCTAGTGGCATAGGTAGTACGTTGCTGGTGGTGATATTTGATTGACGTTGTTGGGAGTGGTGGTAGTGACAATGAAAATCGAGTATGACCAAGTCTATTTTCAATGTGACTGTTCGTGACCAAATCTATAATAACTATAACTGTATGTGACTGGGTTACATATAGTCACAAATTAGACATATATGGTTACAGATAGTCACACTGAAGACAAAATTGGTCACAACTAATCATAGATAACAAATGTCAGTGAATGTAGAGATGAACGTGATAGTGACTGGTGGTGGATTGTGGTACTGGGCTGCGGTGTGAAGATTTGTTTATAGTGACTCTTTAAGGTCAAGCATGTGTTTATTGTGGAAGTTGTGACTAATTCTGTATTAGCTGTGATCGATTGTGACTTGATCACATAATGCCACAATAAATATTAAATTGGTCACAGACAGTCACACTGAATACAAATTTGGTCACAATTGGTCACGGACAACACATGGCAGTGTCCCAGTGACTTGGTTTCAGATGGTTTGGTCACAATCAGCCACAGATAACACAGGTATGGTCACAAATTATAAATCTGGTTACATATAACACAATTAATCACAAAACTCGTCAACTACAATATAACACTATTGCCATCACATGGTACCCAAAACATTGTTAACACCTTACTACCACCACCAAACAGATTAACTGCAGTGCTACTTCATTACCTCCAATGCATTATCTCTGCCACCATACAGATCTATTTTTTAAACATAGCTCCACCTCACCATCCCCACCATCTGTAAAGTTTTGTGTCTGAAAATGTGTATAGAGAGAGAGCTTCTGTGGAGAGAGAGGACGATTTTAATTTTTGGAGTCGTCGGAGTGATCATCGGAATGACCGTCGGAGCGACTGTCGGAACAATCGCCGGAGCCGATGGTCTTTCGGTGGAGAGGTGGAGGGAAGGCGGTATAGTGGGATGAGAGGATGGGGTGGGTGAGGTAGTGTGTGTGGAAAATAATTAATATATATTATATTATATTTTAATATTTAATAAATTTATTTACTGCCTGATTTTTGAAATATTTTGATGAGTTTGTTATTTATGAAATGTGATCTTTAAAACTGGAAGTTATGTTAAGTTCCCAAAAATTATTTACACATGGTTTATTTTATGTTGGGCCTTGTTCAATGTTATTTTGTGCAAAGTTTTTAAAATTTCAAATGGCTTGTTAGACCCCACTCCTAACCTTAGACCAACCCACAAAAGTGCAGGTCTTGAGGGATTTAGCCCATTTTTGACCCGAACAAAAATTGGAAATTTTTTGAATGAATTTAAAGATATGCTAAAAAGTAAAATACGCAAAAAAATTGTGAATATCTCCCTTTTGTGGGATATTTATGTGACTAGTAAGCGCTTGGTGACATCAAACGTTAGCTTTTCAACCACTTTTTCAAAATATCTATTGCTTTAAATAAGTTAAAGTTAGTTTCGGAATTTTGCACAGATTGTCTCTAATTTATGGCTTTCATGTGAAATCACTCTGCATTCTTTCATTCCAGGCAATGACCTTTGTAATCCATTGTTTTTGTGTGCTAGTAGTCCTTAAAGACCCATTCGGTCTAGTGTCCTCTTAAAAGTCATGTATAACATACAAGCGTCTTTCAATTCGAATATATATCAGGTCTGCAAAAGATATATAGTTTGATTGAATAACATTTATACCCTTATCTATAATTGAAAAGGCAAAAAAAAAGAAAAAGATTAAATATAAAATGAAAGAGACTAAATATAAATAATATTTAGTTGTCTCACTAGTTATTCGACTCACCAAGATGGTAGAAAGCAAATCGGCATCCACCAGCACTTCTTTCTAATTTGCGATGGTGTTGGTCAAAATCATCCCACACTACCTATTGCTTTGAAAATTGAACTCTTCAGAATTCTAGGATTTATTCCTCTATCGCCTAACATATATTATACTTTTCACATTTTGAATATATGAGTAATGTGCTAATTAAGATTTAATAGTTTTTGAAAAATAATTAAAATTGGTGGGTCATTATTGATAACATTACTTTTATTTTTGTCATAAACAACTAGGAGTAGCAGTTTAGTAAGTTATAAGTTATTTGAATAAAATGAAACATTGAAATAAGTTTTATTGTTATGGAGGGTGATGTCCAAAGGAAAGTCACGATCAAGTGTTCTATCATCGACAATGGTTATCTATGATGCCATGTTGGACAAACGATAGGAATTAAGTTCACAATTTTGCGAATTAGGAATGGTAACAGGGTCCTTACACGTGGATTTCCTCGTCACATCCCCACTTAAGCAGAGTCAGGGTGGGGTGACCTCAATTCCCGATTAATCCATGTTTTTTATTTTAAATGTAAGAATATGAAGCATCTTAACTAGGACGAGGACTCGATCGGGGCTAATTTCTTAACCCCATTCTAGCACCATCCTCGATTAAGTTGGGTATTCATGTCTTGTTCGAACCAGGTCGGCAAGTCTCATCGGGATTGAGGATTATTTATCCTGTTGTCATCCCTATCATGGATCAATACATCGAAATGTCGTTCTCCATTGCTACAAATGTTTTGATTGCAATGCTATCTCTATAATAATTCGACATACCACCGTTGAGGTATGAAGACACGATTTAATTTCACTACAGAGAGCACCCGCAAAGTTGAGGGATGGAAACCATCTTTAAGGACTAATAGTGCACAAAAAGAAAGGCTCGATAGGGTCATAGCTAAGAATGTAAGAGTGGAGACTGATTCCACATGGGGACCATAGGTCATGAGCCATTTGTAAATAAGGTAAACGGAAGGGCAATATGGTAATAAAGTTACAAACATATCTCCTTTTAGTGTATTGCATCTCACGTATCTGATTGTGCCTTATCTTAAAAAACCACTAATTATATTAATTATTATTAAATTATTTATGGTAGCTGCACTTTTCTCGTACCTTACTCGCCAACTATACCGCCACGCGTCCTTTTCTTACAATTAAATTACTAGGACTCTATTCTGGGACTTTGTGCTTGACCAGAACAGAAAGTAAAATGGAGATGAAAAGCAGAAATAAAATCGACTTTTTTTAAAATTTTATAAAATTCTGATTTTAGAAATTATTTTCATATTTACATTCATTTTAATATGTTTGAGCGTGCATAGAATATAAGATTTTTCACACGTCCACAAAGAAAATCATGTCATGAAATTGACCCGCAAAATACATATATACCTGAATCCATGGATGTTTATTGCAGTTCATCACGTTCGCCATCCTTCCATGCCATGACCACAACGTGCATCCTTTTCTACTGAATGTCATGACTTCAAACTATGAGATTATTAAATGATCAACTTGTTATTTTTGAAATTTGCTACTCGTTTTTTAGAGCATTTTCAATAGGGCATGTGGAGGTTATAAATGTTAGTGTCATTAAAATTTTATAAAATTCTGATTTTAGAAATTATTTTCATATTTACATTCATTTTAATATGTTTGAGCGTGCATAGAATATAAGATTTTTCACACGTCCACAAAGAAAATCATGTCATGAAATTGACCCGCAAAATACATATATACCTGAATTCATGGATATTTATCTCAGTTCACCGTTATCATGCTCGCCATCCTTCCATGCCATGACTACAACGTGCATCCTTTTCTACCGAATGTCATGACTTCAAATTATGAGATTATTAAATGTTCAACTTGTTATTTTTGAAATTTGCTACTCGTTTTTTAGAGCATTTTCAATAGGGCATGTGGAGGTTATAAATGTTAGTGTCATTTACTTTGAAAGTCTATCTATCTAAACACCGAATAGACTGCAAATTGACGGAAGGAATTGAAGATGCTCTTAGTAGCTGTATTTGATTTATTTACTTTTTTAGGTTGAATTTTTTTCATTGTCTAATTTATAAATGTGAAATTGGATTTGACAATACTATAAATGCATATTTATTTGGTACACAGCATTGAATAGAACCCAATAATATAATATATGATTTTGTCTTATTTTTCTTTGTTTTGATTTGGACATTGAACAAAAATCCTAATATTCGAAAAAGACCCAAATTTTGTACTTTTTTTATTCTTTAGCCAATTTTAAAAATAAAGAGGAAAATATCTTAAGAAAGAAAATGGAGATATTTTAGTGGGGCCCAAAGCGCAAGAGGGAAAAAGTGCGGGCCTAACTTTTCCTTTTCATGATAGCGACGCGGTCCCACCTCCCTACACATTTCTCTCTTTCTATGTCTTACACTTTTATCACTTTTTCTTACTAATTTATTATTTCTTTGTCAGAACCCAAGACTTCGACAGAGTATACATCCTTCTTCAACTTCTCTTAGAGAGGGGGAGAGAGAGAGAGATTCTCGAAAAGGTTTTGATATTTCTTTTTTTTTTTTCTGTCTGTACGGTTTCATTTGTGAAAGAAAGCTGCAGAAAAGGCTTCTGTACTTTGCTTACTGTTAAGTATTTTGTTAAATTTTCCGTCTTAAAATGGGCTTCTTTCTTCTTTTTTTATGTAACGATCAGGATTCTTGAAAGATTTCAGTTTGTATTTGTAGATTTAGAGAAATTGGTTTTTTGTTTTTGGTGGTGATTACTTGGAATTTTTCCTTTTATTGTTTTGGTAAATATTGGGATTTATGAATTATGTAGATGGAATTTTTATAAATTGTGTTTTGAGCTGATGTTTGGATTTTCTTCTGAAGGGTTCCCTTTTAGTACTGTATTTTTTAGCCCAATTTTTGATTTTTTTTAAAAAAAATATATAAAGACTACATAGGTTTTTTAATTTGACTTCTGCCCATTTGAAAAGTTATCTTTTTGCATGTTTAGTGATGATTAGGAATTAAAGAATTGTAGCTGGTTAAGATTATTCACTTTTGTCTGGATTCTTGATCCCCAGTCTGAATAGTTTGGCATCTCTAATTAAATAATTATACGTTTTATTATGCTACGTGTATATCGAAAAAGAATTTGTTCCTATAATTAAAATGCGTTAAATATCCGATAGAATTTGTTCTCTGAGTCTCTGGGAATTAATTGTTAAATTCTAGCTTGCAAAAGCCATTTTGTTCAGAGTTTAGGCAAGGTGAATATCGTTTTGTTTTCACCACGGCCTTCTTTTCCCTGTTTCATATAGATTCAAGATGCAGTGATGCAAAATTTCTTCCCTTTAAAAATTGTAACATGCAAAGTCCCTCGTTTTCGAATATTGATTTCCTTTTTCTGTTAGTGCAGACTTCAGCTCAAAACAACCACCGGTTCTGTCTTTGCAAAACAAGCTCTAAATTATCTGTTCAAAACCTGCATTTTGTTGGTTTGAATCAGTACAAGTTGCTAATTGGAAGAAGTACTCGAAAGTCGTTGAAATATGGGTTATCTATGTGATTTTTGTGGGGAACAAAGATCCTTTGTATATTGTCGCTCGGATGCAGCATGCTTATGTTTGTCCTGTGACCGCAATGTCCATTCAGCGAATGCCCTCTCAAGACGTCATCAAAGGACACTTCTGTGTGAGAGATGCAACTCTCAACCAGCTTTTGTCCGATGTTTTGAGGAGAGGACGTCTCTTTGTCAGAATTGTGATTGGGTGGGGCATCCAAGCTCGAATGGAAGTCCTGCGCACAAGAGACAAATGGTTAATTGTTACTCAGGCTGCCCTTCAGCTACCGAACTTTCTTCAGTCTGGTCATTTCTTTTAGATTCCTCTCAGGTCGAAAATTCCACCTGTGAGCAGGGAATGGGTTCAATGAGCATCAGTGATAACAGACCAAGGGACTGTGAAGGTCCAGAAGGAAAGAACGACACTCAAAATGCACCTATTGGAGTTGAAGCGAGTGACTATAGTAATATGGCTGTCGATAAATCAAATGTTAGGATGAAATCAGAAACACCTTTGCTTGATCCCAAGCTGAACGATGCAGAACGGCTAGTCAAGTCAACTTCAGCTAATCCTAAGGTGGATAATGTTTCATCACATTTATTTTGGAGAGTTAGATAGAATCTCAATAGAATATATAACGAACTTATTTTCTTTTTCGGTCCATTGTTTTCTATCTATTTTTATGTCATCTGATATATATTCCTTAGATTTTGGAAAATTGGAGACCTAGTGTTATGTCTTCTCATTTATCCTAGATGTTGGCTGCAAAATTTGACCAAATGCTGTGTTTGTACCTTGCCCTGATTTGAAAACATCAATATAAACTTATACTTTAGATTGCTTCTTCCCCTGGTTTCTAGTGCCTGGCAGACCACTTAGGTGCTCAAAGAACAATGAAAACCCTTGTTAAGACCAAACTGGGGAGAGAGAGATTTCTTAAACAATTGTACTAGGTTTATTTCCTCATGAATGATCTTACATATTTTTCTTCTTTTAAGGTTTTGTTGCATCAAGTTTGCAGGTATTGATAATTTTACATTCTCTGAAAATTCAACTTTGTAGAGTTGATATTCTCAAGTATTCAGGCTACATTTTGATCCTTGCAAACTATGCAACTTCTTCCAGAAAGGAAAAAAAATATGACGGTCTTTTCAATAGCATCCATTCATGATTTATCTTCTTCTACTTTACAAGGACTATAAAGTCTTACCTTGCTAATTTGCAGGTTTTCTTCTCTGGAACGGAAGGAACTGGTTTATTTGGAGATGATGAATTCTGTGATGATTTTATTATGGATGAAATTGACATAAATATTGAGAACTATGAAGAAATCTGTGGAGTCAATCTTAATAATCAAGAACAGCTATTTGATGATGATGAAATAAATGGAATATTTGGGATGAGGGACATGTCTGGTGCTAATTTCAACTGTCCAGGTGCCTATGCTGCTGAGGTAATTCTTTGTACTGCATCTGCTTTAAATTATCAAATTTCTATTGCTGCGTGTGATCTTCTCATATTTTATTAGTTATATAAAATATTTTCTAATAACTAAGATGCTTGGGTTTTTGTTAATTGTTTTAGATATTTAAGTTCGATTATGCATAAGGAAAGGGGAGTTGAACAGTTTAGTGTATAGGATTAGAGTCAGTTAGGTTCCTTTGCTGCTGGCTCTGCTTCGATCATGTCCATGTGAAAAGTTCAATTAGGTTTCACCTTGGTACACTGGGCTAAATGTCTTTGGATATTTTCTGGTTTTCCACTACCTTGCAGACACTGTTCTTGGGTGAAAAATGAGAAGGGGAACAGGAACTCCATGGCTGGAACATGGTAGAATAGAGATATGCATCATCAGAAAACTTCACTCAAATGATATTAAATTGTATATCACCGTGAAAAAGTGTTCTGCAGCAGTTACTTGTACCGATTTGAATGTGTCCTATTTTTAATTGCAGAGATTCGATTTTGGAACTTTCAGTACGTGTAGTGGTGGATCGAATAAAGTGGACGGACCCAAGTATACTGGGAGAAAGGCTTAGTTTGTTTTATTTTTTTGTTACGAAGGAATAAATCTTATTGAAAGTGCAGTGTGGTCCATATCGTTAATATTTAAGCAAGCATACTACTTGGACATGTAGAGCTCTTCCATAAATTTAGGATAGTAGCTTCTCATGCTTCACCTTTTGGCCGTTGTGGATGCATTTCCACGGGGATTGTAGGCTTATTTGGACCTGTCAGTGGGGATTATAGGCTTATTTGGACCTGTCAATGGGTAGAACATAAATTAAAACATATCAGGAACATTTTTCTCATGAATCAAGCTCTTCTCTATGCACAAATATGCTTAGTGTTTCTTGTGAACAGGCAAACAGCGATGTTGATTTGAATTTGTGAAGTTTCTTGATATTTGTATTTTCTTAAGGTTCAAATATTTGACATCCAGTTCATGCCATTCATTTTGATGACTACATCAATAATAGTAGTTTTTTTTTTAATTGTCTTAAAAATGCCCACAAAAGTGTAGGCTATATCAGTTTTTCCTATGAAAGGCTAACACTTACTCAATTTTTTCTATAATTTCAAAAAAAAAAAAAAAAAGTTATTGATGAACATTTTTGGGTTGCATTGAAATCTCTAACACATTTGTTTTCCTCTTAATAGGAGTCATCTGCTGTGGGGACGAATGTGGCACAACCAACATGCAGCAATGCAGCGTCTGCAGATTCAAATATAAGCTGTAGGACTGATCCAAACTTATGTTTTACGAGGCAATTTTCTGGCCTTAATGGAGAGAGTAGTGCTGGAGATTATCACGATTGCGGACCTTCCTCGATGCTTATCATGGGCGAGCCACCATGGTGTTCTCCGGGTCCTGAAAGTTCCACACCTTCTTCTATCAGGAATGTTGCAGTAATGCGTTACAAAGAGAAGAAAAAGACGCGAAAGTAAGATTTTATTTGAGTTCTCCTATTCATTTTCAAGTTTAACTTAATAGGAGATAAAATTGAGTAGTATTGAATCATAACCTATATCTGCTACGACTATAAAATCTATGGAGACTTATCTTCGACTTGTTCATTGCACATTCAAATGTATTAAAAGCAAAGTGGGACACGCTAACACTCCCCCTCATTGCCTAGTGCCAGTGCTGGAGTCATGGGGCATTCTTCCTGGACGCAGGTCTAGGAAAATATTGATGGATGAAAATATGTATTGGACGTCATTATCTCTCTTAATGAGAGACAATACTGTAATAGGACATTGGTCTCCTCTATTTAGAATGCTAAACTAATCAGGATATAAAACCAAGAAGACAGTAAACTGATAACGATACAATGATTACAAGACAGGATCTAGGATAAAATTCAATACCTATGTGTAGTTTCTATTTGTTGATCTAACCACGTATATGTCTTCCAAGATTACCATGCTTTTGCAACATTGAATTTGTGTGTAAAAACTGTTGTTTTGTTCAAGTATATGAAGGGGCAGGGGGTTGTAGCTCATGTGCAGCTGGTGTCAAGTAACTTCACTTATTGGTTTCGATGAATTAATAGGAATTGAAGTTTTTATAATTTTTTCTGAGCAGTCTTTTAAATTTGACCATGTAACAGATTTGAGAAGAAAGTAAGGTATGCATCTAGAAAGGTAAGAGCAGATGTAAGAAGACGCGAGAAGGGACGGTTTGTTAAGGCTGGTGAAGCATATGATTATGATCCACTGAGCAAAACCCGAAGTTACTGAGTCTATCTTAATGGTTATTCAAAACTGAGAAAGATCAATCAAATGCAATCTGGGATTGCAAAAGGATGAGATGGATTATTTCCCTTGCAATGACAAATCCATGCAGGGATCTTATTTTTCACCAACAAGTTCACTTGGCGTGTTGGTCATCAGGAAGAATGATTTCCCTTCTACATGTAACTACTGAGTATCAATTGTCTTTCTCTTGACAAGAATAGCCCGACCACCTAATGCGTATGTCTTCACTGTCAGCCGTCTACTATATAGTGCAAAAATGCAAGCCGTTTGTAGCTGCAGTTTTACTCGGTTCGCCATATTGAGTTATTTCTGTTAGTTTTGGCTTCATTAGTATTTCTTACTGTGCAATCTTAGCTATGATAAGATAGTAAACTTTTAAAAAGTTTAGGTAGTCTATGTAAATTTTGAACGAAAAGAGAGATGTAAAGTCTTTATAATTCGTTGTATCCATTTTAGCATATCCAACATTTTCGTATTGTCCTCTCTTCCATTTTCTATATTTTTAATCAGGGCATTGTCTTTATGTCATATCATAAATGAACATGGACTACACTATGTTTTAAGAATGAGTGATTGTCCTTCTTCGATCTTTACTATCCAATTTGAGAACAGACAGCTATGATTCTTTTCAAGCAATAATGTACAAAAAAATATATAAATAATTTTGACTAGAACTAGTAATCACTTTTTTCCTTAAAAAATGACCTTTTAGACTCTCGATTACGATATTGCTACATTTATAGGAGATTTTGTCAAACAATTTGTTGAATTGTCAATTATCACAGTTTTACTGGATGCTAGACAAAAAATAAGTTTAAATCAACCAATTTAGCGTTGTCACCTCATCACCTATAAAAATATCTGTACAAGAAGATTATTTCTTTATGTTAAAAGCATAAACAGTTGTCCAGGAAAAAATGTTAAAACATCAATTCACTAGTTGCGTGTTTATGCTTAATAGGCGTTTTGCAAAGAGATGAAAAGACATACTACAAAAAATAAAAATGGAAATTATAAAGCAAACCAATCATGTTAAAATAAAAATGAAAATTATAAAGCAAACCAATCATGTTATACAAGTCACACCGTCATTGTAACTTGTAATTGTCGTCCCAAACTCGATTACACCTTTGAATCTTTGATTGTACCATTCAAAACAAAATACTAAAATTAGTAAAAGTTTCCACTTGCTTTCCCCGTAATTATCGCCAAAAATAGTGTATGCAACTAGCAATGAACATGGAGTCAATAGAAAAGTGATAATTTTGGTGTGGGCAGGATTTTTGACAGCATAAATACTAAAGAGCAGACTCCCGACTACTATTGTCAACACCTGTCTAAATCTTCATCTTTCTTATTCTCTACAAACAATCTCAACATCTGTAAGTTTCTTGCTCCCTTTTTCTTCTGGGTTTTAATTTATGGAACAGATATACGTTTTCTCTACTTTTTAGTTTTTCTTGGGGGGACAAAATTGAGCATTTCTTGATGGGTTTCATGTGGAAATTAGTATATGATTTTGCAGAGATCAAATATTTTAGTTTTGTCTAGGTTTTTGTTTAATTTATTTCTGAGTATTGTTGAGTGTTTGTGAACAAATTGCCAAAAGCAAATTGTCTGCTCTGGACTTGGTTATATTTATGGGTTTCCAATTTCAAAGTATAGACTCAAATTTCTGGGCTTTTTTGCATACTAACTGTCAAATAATAGGGAAGTTTCTAATAATAAGAAGAAAGGGAAAAGAAAAGGTGGATTTTGGTTAATGAATGTATTGTTTTATATTGGATATCTAGCAAATAAATTTATGTTCTTTGCCTAATGTTCAGTTTCACTGTTATTTGTCAATCCATATTGATATAGGGTGGGATCTGTGTTTTAGGAGATTTGTTTTGCCATAATTTGCTGAAGGTAAGCTTGTGAATCTATTGTATTTCGTTTCCATGTTTTCTGTAAAACTTGTACACAATTAATACATGTTAAGCTCTAAGCCTTGGGTGAAAGCACACTAACTTTTCTTGTTTTCCCTTTTTCATTCGTTAATATTGACAAGATGAAAAACTTTGAGAGTACTAGGAAGAGAACTATACTGAGAACAGAAGAGACATTTTGGCCGGTGCATGTCTCGAAATTTCTCTTCAAATGGCATCATATGATTTTCAATAGATACGTCTTGTTTAGTTCCAGAAATACCGTTCTTGAGATCCTGTTGCCTTTTTCTGTGAAAAAATGGGGTTGGATTACAACAGGTTTAAATTTATCATCTGAAAAGCAAGAAACGTTTGGAAGTTTGGTTTATCCTCATTTATTTATTCTCCCATCAAAGGTATAAAATATCATGAGCTTCCATCAAACTGATTATAAAACTTCTCCAGTTGTGAATTATATTTTTGCTTCGTATAGTTCTTCTCGTTAGAGCTAAGTCGATACATTCTGATTTTCCGTTAGGTTACGAATCCAAAATGGGTCTTTCATCGTATTCAACTCCAGCTGATGTGGGAGTCTTCTGCGTAATTCTGGTCAACACGGCCATATCCATTTCCATTTTCAAGGAGATTTTTCTTTCAATCCTTCATGTCATGGGCATCCACATGGCATCTCGGGAAGAGCTCTCCTTGGAATCCTCGGACTCAGTTGAATGTCGTAGAACCCATTCTGAGTTGTACGTGGAGGAGTTCCATAGCCGAACACCAGCAATACGTTACGACTCAATGTTTATTCAAGACTGCCCCAAGGAAGAGTGCTCAGTCTGCCTGTCCGAATTCAAGCAATATGCAGAGGTTAATCATCTGTCTTGTGGCCATGTTTTCCACAAGTCATGCCTTGAGAAGTGGTTGAAGTACTGGAATGTCACCTGTCCTCTTTGCAGGATTCACATGATGCCTCAAGAAGTCGAGGACGATGCTTGTCCTATGTGATTAAATTATCAAGATGCTTCTCGAGGAAGTTCCATTGTACTGTACATCCTAGTAGTGTACAAAAATGTAAGACTGTATGCTTCTTTGATTCACAAGTTTAGCATCGTGTTTTGCGTCCTATCTTAGTGACGGGTCTCTTCGACCAACATCGTACATGGAAAGTCTTCTGATTCTATGATCCTGAGATTTTATTTTGATTTCAGGCTTTATGAAAATAATCCTGATAGTATTATTCACATTCTGCAGCATTTTCTACATCTGAGAGATCTAATATTCATAGTACAATGTCCTTTTGCCCCGACCAAATTAGGTTCATTGCTAGATTTTCTGATAGATAAAGCAACAACAACGAATCATGTTACTTTTGATCTATCCTTCCATCTTCCGGCTTGTTTTACTCAGTTTCCTTGCTCTCGAGGGCCTTGTTCTCCAACTACTTTAGTCGTCGTTCTCTTAATTTATCATTAACGTCCTGATTTTCACTGAATTGAAATGTCTATTCACTCGATAATCTAAATGATTAAAATACAAATTTTATACTAACGAGGCTTGATGCATATAAGATTAATTAGAAACTTGCACATGGACTCTAAATCAATCAGATACTTCAAGAACCATGATCTGTCGTATGCAGATTCAAATTTTTGGTTCAAAAAGAAAATACTGCCCAAGCTATTAAACAAACGAGTACTGATGCATTTATGATTGATCATGAGCCCTGTTTTGCCCAGAAATGAGATGATTGTCAAATCCATCACAGAGTTGAGTTGATTTACCAGCTAACTCTGAAAGCTTAGAACCAACAGAAATGCTATTGCGAGTAAGGCTGTGGTTCCGGTGGTACCGGCACCTGAACGAGCCGGCATGTGTCGTTGGAGAGCACAAGCAATTATACCTCACACTTGATGTCTTCCTCAGGGTAACTGGTGAAGATGGCGATGAGTGCACTTCATCTTTCACAACATCTAGGCATAATTCAGGCACAACTATCTTCGGTTTCTCACACTTTTCTTCGCCTTTTCTTGAATGTTCTGCCATTCTTGTGCTGGATTAAGCCGAAAGCTGGTTAACATCTTTTCTTACAAATGAAACGTGTATGATAAGTAAACTTGTGTGCAAAAAGAGGTCTGTCACACGTGCTCGATATACATTTTATTCCGCCACCCACAAAGCATTGATTCGAGAGAAAGTTAGAGGTGTAAAGTTGGTACGATCTTTGTGACCAAATATATACCCCATTGGCCCATTCTATGTCTGCCCGACATAAACCAGTCGATGTTGTAAGGCCTTGTCATGGGTAGCCCAAGGGAATTCTTGACCTTGGGTTAAGCATTGGTGGCCCAAAACCCACGTCGGCCATATATGACTAACGTTCAAACAAAATTTTGTAGCTTAGGTCGAAGGGTAATATGGTCCTTTTTTCCCCTAAAAATTCAAAAAAAAAAATTTATTGATCCATGTGGGTGATTGGAAATACATTGAGCTTATGGGCACCTCATGACATGACCTATTTCACCCTTCTAATCATATTAAATTTTACGTTAATAATGGAACGTTGCGATTGACAAGATCACATTGATAATCCGTTGATTATATGAGCATTCTTTTTTCTTGTTTGCTTCTTAAAATCATTATTTGTAAGAATTGTATTAAAGATTAATCATTTATAAATAACAAACATCGAATTGTTGGGATTCAAAACTCCTGAGAATTTAATCTTGGCAAACAAAGAGATTCCACACGGGAAGAAAAAAAAAAGAAAAAAAAAAAAGAAGAGATTCGATATGTCATATATAAGGAAAGCAAATTATTGAAACAAGAAACTCAAGAATTACCAGGAATGAACATTTGATGCCAAAGCTGTTCTCTTGTTATGATCTCTGGGATTTCTCCTCTTAATGAAATGAAAAATGTGATAGAATTTTGATTTTGATTTTTTACTATTTCTAGGTTTGATTTTGAGGTTGTGGTAATATCTCAATTTTACTCCACAAATAATTTTATTTACTTTTATTAGAAGAGACTCACCCCCAGTAACAGTAACTTGTCTTACCTTGAAACTTAAATTCGAATTGGCTCAACGAGTCGTACGGCTTTAAGGTTTGGATTAAGTAAAAAATAAATAGCTATCAAAGCTCAAATCTTATCTCAACTTTTTTCAATTTTGTTCTTTTCCTTATCTACTGTGTGAAAATAATGACATTTTTGTTGACTAAAATGTCCTGATGTTTTCAAGAATGACAATATTGTTAATTTTCTTTTCTATATTCTAATGAATTGAATGGTAGTCTCAATCTTTTGTGGGTTCTTCTTATTTAAGCGAGAATCATTAATTCGTTGTGTAATTAAAAGAGAGATTGCATGAAGAGTTAGCCTATCACCTCAGGCAAAACATAACTCGAACATCTCCCACTTGCGAATGATAAAGTAAGAATACTTACTATGTGCACATCGATAAATCTTTAAGTTCAAATAAGTTTAAGTTATCTCATACCGACAAATCCCTATAGAGCGATAAAAATCCCTATTCCTCATTGAGGAAGTTGCAGAAAGCCAAATGATACCTAACAACAGTATCATATTCCAAGGTCGTGGACGACAGCTTTCGTCTCACCTTCACGCACTCTATACTAGCATTTATCCGGCTCCACCAACCCAAACTTCCTCATAATCGAAGTATCTTTTACTTCTGCTAGCTTCATTGGTCTACCCTAAAATCCTCCACAAGATTGAGAGTCAATCTATCTTTTTGTTGCCATCTGCAACAGTCAGACCAGAACTATGGCCTGATCCAACACAGAAGAAAACAAACACCACATATATGAAAACTTGGTCAGCGGATGTTTGGAATTTATCAGCACCTAGAGATTGATAGAAATTGCATCTTTTGTGGGCAGATGGTGAAAATCAGCCAGCACTTACTCTTTGCCTGTCCACTTAGTGCGTTCTAGCGAGGGCAGATCTGAAAGTGGATGGGTATTACACGCTCAATGTCTACATTAACAAGCCCATTAAAGTGAATTAAAAAGAAGGCTCGATAGACTTCTTGGCAAGGTAAAGCAAAGATAATTACACCAGCTAGTACCATCTACAATATTTGGATGGCAAGAATAGACTAATATTTGAAGATCTTAGGCAACACTCCAATAGTATTGTGAGACGGATCAAAACACATGTAAACAAAACTATGTTTACATTGTATCCTAATGTTTTGATCCATTTTGAATCCCTAGCTTTGGGTCGTCAAAACGTGTTGTTGGTACATCTTATGATTTAGTAAGGATTTTGTAAGTACTGGTATGTCCGATGTACTTGTACATGAGTTTTGATCTATATAATTTTCCATTTACCAATTAAAAAAAAAAAAAAAACACCTGCATACAAAGCACAAATCAAACGAATGAACCAATTTGTTTCCTCTGCCAACAGAATGTATAACTACGAAACTCGCTCAACAGGAAATACAATTGAAATTATCACAAATTCTTACAGCAAGACGAAACCGGACGCACTAAGATTTAATGATAAAGCTCAACAGATGTTACGATACGAAAGAATAAGCTCAAATAGAGTTTTTGAACAGATGAAAGAAGAGAGATCATATAACCCCATCATCTAGCAATGTCTTCCCTCCTGCCACTGAAAACATAATAGAATAATACAGGGAACAAAATTCCAGGTCAAAAATATGCAAAGCCTGGTAAGGTCAACGAACATCATCACCGCACAAGGATGCGGCAAAAATGGTCAAGAGTTTTGGACTCAAAGAAAGTAGAACCAGGAGGCATGTTCACCTTTAAACTCCAAGAGACAGAACCAGATAACTACACAATCAAAATGTCAGAATCTCCTATTGAAACTAGAAAGAAATATACAAGTAACTTGTACACGTTTTCAATAAAGGATAAAAAAATATACAATTCCCAGAAAGCTCGTGGAAATCACCTTATGGAGACGGGGAAGTACTAACAGCCTTCAGTCTCAAATTCTGTATCAGTTGGATGCAAGGTTTATCTGGACAAAAAAAAACTTGGTCCGTGCTAAAAGTTCCTGGCTAGTTTACTTCATTGGTCTACTGTCTACACCCGTTGGAACCAAATGATTCTTCACGTTGATTGATTTTTCAATTGATTGAATCTTTGAAGGGAGAAGACGCCCTAAGCTGCATATGGCTCAAGCTATTCTCAATACTTTTCTGAACCACGTCTTGTAACAATTTCTTGGCAGTTTCAGCAGCTTTATCCGTTCCATCGACGTGTGCTGCAAAGTTATAAACTATTCTCTCCAATACAGAGGAAGTCAACCTATTTTCTGGAGGAGGTTCCCTAAGCAAGTCCAAAAGAATTCGAGCTCTGTCTTGAGCTTCGGGAGTACCCTCTGCAGTTAGACGCAAAAGGCCTGGTATGGCACCTTCCCTAAGAATAAGTTCCCTGTATTTATCTCGAGAGCTCTGGCACAAGGACAGCAAAGCTCCGACTGCATGTGCCGTGCTAACTAGAGATCCATCTTCAACAGTCTCCACTAAAGTCAAAATTCCACCATCTACATTTGTGATTGCAATTCTTCCGTCCTCTGAATTAGAGAGAATCTCGAGTAATGCAGTAGTTTTCTCAGCAAATTTGGAATACTTCTTGCACTCTTTGAGGAGATCGATTAAAGGAGGGGCTGCTTCAGGATCAAGAACCAGCTTAGGATCCTCTTCACAGGAGGAAAGATTGTAGAGAGCAGTGACAGCGTCAACCCTTCCCTGCACACTTCCAGAGCACAGGACATGCACCAGAAGAGGTGCAACTCCAGAAGCTGCTATTGTTGGCTTGTTTGGTGCAGCAGATGACAATGTCAGAATTGCGGCAGCTGCCAACTCTCTCAAATTGCCAAGTTGAAATTTGAGGAGTTCCACAAGAGGGGGAATGGCACCAGATGTAACAATCTTGATCTTGTTTCTGATAAATATGTGAATAAAAGAAGCCAACAAGTGAAATTAACTGCATTTGCATCAAGCAAATACTTTGCAAATAAAAGAGGACTGCACAAACAGAAAGTTGATCACGCAACATCCAAAAATGCAAGAATTAATTACCCTTCGACTAAAAAATCTTTTATTAAGATTGAGGGGGAAAAATAGATTTGCCAATCGATGCAAGAACATCCTGTCAAACAAATGAATTCAGCTTAACCATTTCATGTAACCTCACACTGACGACTCCACATGAGTAGGAACATCACCAGATGTAACTATCCTGATCTTGTTTCTGATATATTTGAATGAAAGAAGCAAATAAGTGAAATTAGCTGCAAAGATCAGGATGAGTGTTGAATAAAAACATGAGCAGCAAAATATCAAGGAACTGAAACACTAACAGGCCACAATGGAGGTGTTTAGAAAAGGGGATGACAGTTTCCACCTATTAAACCAGCTAAACCAATATGTTCAAAGTTCATTTGGTTTGATCAAATTGGTCAGGTTATTATAAAAATCTAACTGGTGGAAATTCCATTCTTGAGGTCGGAGACTATATTCTTAATGTGGAAGATTACATTCTTGAATGGGGGATTCCATATCAAAAACACATACTGTGCGTACATTTGAAAAGTACTTGCAATAATTATTAATCTTTTAAGTTAGACATTCTTTACAATTAATTTTAGTAAGTTTCATTTTTGTTAGGAAATTTTACATATAAATATGACGCATTATAATAAGATACCAATTTGTGATATGCAGTATATTTTAAATTTCTCTCATTCTTCTCTCATCTCTTCACCATTCAACGTAAATTTGCATTAGAGTTTCTTCTTCCCATCAGTCGAACCCATGTTAAAAAAATTAAGACTTTTCCATAATATCCGTGTGAACAGCACAAACAACGTGCTGTGTACTCAAAGCACCCCCCAATGACAGTTGATGCACATGCTTCTCCCCAGGTATTTCTTCCTGGGCTTTTGCCGATTATCCAAGATATTCCTTCAACACTTTCTTAGATCGAGGACTTTTTCAGCCAAATTAGGGCCAAAGATTACCTCTCCTTGTCGACTATCAGTTTGCTCAGAATTTCAATATGAAGATCTTAAGACCCGCTCATGTATTAAGAGTAGTAGAGAGCAGAATCCCAATAACATGGGATCGTTCCAGCATTTTGAAGCAAGTATTAACAAACAGGGTTCCGGTTTCATGTCTACTTTCTTTTTTTCCTTTTTTTTTTTAATCCGTCCTATTATCTTCAAAAATTAAAATCATGAAAAAGAAAATATTTGAATCCTTTCATTTTCTCTCCAATTACTGTTTCCCCTTTGTTTTGTATTTTACATTCCCCTAACTCTTGCTGTATTTTCTTATCAAGTTACTACATAAATCTTTGTTTTAAGTTTTTCTTCCTACATTTTTTTTTTTTTTTTTTTGGTGCAATAGTGAAAGACATATTTTGAAATCGGTTGTTGTAATTCACAAGCTCAACATTATCCTTGATTCTACCTTATCACCATTTAATTTCATCATAAAACTTGTTGAACTCGAATAATCTTGCCTAACAATTTGACAAAAAAGTTGAAACCCTCAACCAAAGTTAAAAAACCTACAAATTAATTTCAAAACCATTAAAAGACAATTTAACTATACTTAATGGGTACCTAGAACATTTTTTGAGAGACCCTGACATGGTTTTGAGGAAGCAAAAGATGTATTAGCCGAACAATATTCCATTAAGGACTCCCAAATGATAGAGGTGCATCATGGATTCTACACATTGCTTATTGATAAGGTTACTAATAGAGGCGTCGTTGAGGTTGACATCTGAGGTTAATAGTGCCCCAGCATCTCTGCCGTAAACTTAAAAGACAGTATGTCACTGAAGGTACAAGAAATACCTTTCTAGCACAGCATGATGGCTGAAAACACCCTCAACTTTGTTATGCTTGTTATATTAAATATATTTGGACATTTTCTCCCATATTCTCTTGTTTATATTCTGTCTTCTATTTTTCTACATCAATTAGCATCGGATCCTGTTCCAACCATTGGAGAATCATTCTAGAAATTCTTTACTGGTTCCCTGAACTCAATACCGAAAATTTAGATAGACAACAATCCTCTACTGCACAATCCCCCAGCCTAACAACCCAATCCAATGTCCAATTTTATAAAGCTTTAAATACCGTAAAACTAAAATAAATAAAGGGCAACAGATATCTCAAATATAATCACTTATACACCCAGACATATATGTGCATGTATAAAGAATCGGTACAAATTTTGGCAAACTCCTAAACAGAAAATTGTGTTCAATTCCATCGTAAGTCTCTTTCCATTAATTAACTCAGAATTTTAACCCAAGCAGTAATTGAAAGAGGGGAGAAACTCAAAACCTTTGATTGCGGACGGCGAGATTAAGGAGGGCGAGGAGGGCCGGCTCACGGGCGGACAGAGGGAAGGAAGGCTGAAGCATTGAAATCAGTGGGGCAATAACACCCGCCGAGGCCAAGCGAGAGCGTACAACACTCTTGGAGGATTTGGAATTGGATTTCCTCACCAGCTTCCTTATGGCCATGGCGGCCTCTATTTTCTCCTTCAGATCTCCATTCCCAAGCCTACGAACTACTTCCTCCATTATTATTCTGTTAATAGTACTTTTCTGCATCAATTTCTCCTCCTTTTCTTCTTCTCCTTTTCCGTCTTCTTCGTCATCATTTTCTTCTTCCTTTTTCAGCATGGCTTCCTCTTCCATGGCTCCCCCTGCTGTAATTAATCCGTGTCTGGCTCTTTCTTTCTGGGTTTTTATAGAGGAGATCATGTGTACGGTTTTGTACGTTCCGCTTGAGGAGTTGTACATTTTATCCAATTAATTTCACAAAGAACAATGCCATTTAACTCCATTGATAACCGGTCCGGTCCGGTCCGGTCCGGTCAAAGGGTAGTGGGATTATATCATGTGACGTGATAGAAATAATAAGAGGGTGACACCATTTTTGTTGAGAAAATGAATTTTAGAATAGTAAATTAATAAAGAATATGTGGATGAAATATAAAGAAAAATATTTGATTTATGTATAAAATTATTTTAATGAAGAATGTGTGGTTAAAGTGGAAAAAAAAACATTTTGATAAAAATGATAATCAAACGAGGATTGAATATGAATATGAGATATTTTTATTAATAATATTATTTTATGTCTCATTATCGTACATGTAACATTTACTCCAACCACTCTACGAGTACACTTTTTTCACAGCACACACACATGTAAGTGGGTGGGGTCCACGATTAAAATAATCTTGGACCCCACCTTTGTGAGAAAGTGTGAAAACTGATGTAAAAAAAAATAATGTACAAATAGCATTTTTGACATTTACTCATGCAAGACTCACTTTATTAGAGAATTTTCAATGCATTCCATAAATTTTAATTTACATAATAGTTAAATAGACGAACTCCTATTATGTAATGTAACAAAGATATTTAGCATTTGTTTGGCTCCCATTATTTATAAAATATATTTTTCTCTTTTTTATTTTCAACAACATATTTTTCAATAAAATAATATTGCATGCAAATCCAAAACTTTTACCACACATTCTTCGTCAAAAATAATATTCCAAAATACATTTTAGATTAAAAAAAGAAAAAGGAGCTCAAAAGAGGTTTTTAATGAGTAAATTTGTGAAGTTGCAAACAAGTCTTTAATATTTCTTTCTATTATTTAAGGACAATGCTACTTATATATAAGTTTTTTATCAATCCTTTGCCTACCACTCACAATAGAGGGTGGGAATCGCATTTGGAAAATTTTATATTTACGTGGGCCTGTGTGCGTTGAGAGGGGGGACAATTTTCAACACCCCAATTCAGTATATAGATAGAATTATTCAATATCTAATTCTCATTTCTAAGACTAAGAGCATATAAATAATATTTTTCCGCTCATTATACGTTCTCTCTCCCCGTAGTTCGACAAAACTTTTAAGAGCGTCTCCAATATTGATGAGGATTGTACTAAAAAAAAAAAAATTATCACATAAATATAAGAGACAATATCTATAAAAATACATCTCCAATGCAATATGTCCAACTAATGGGGCAAGAAAATAAATAAATATTAGGGATAATTGCAGTAGAGGCCCCAAACCTTTCGAACATTAGTAGACTTTTCCTAAACCTTTGATTTGTTCCAACCGTCACCCAAAAACTTTTTCAAAACGTTATAGGTGAGGTCCCAATGGATGGAAATATCCAATTTACCGTTAGTTGACCAAAAAATAGAGTTTGACCACAATTTTAATATTTTTATAAAAGACAAAATAGTAACTTTTTATTTACCAAATTAAATAAAATTATTAAATAAATTTAAAGACCAAAAAAAAAAAAAGGAAAAAAAGGGTTTCTTCTTCCTCCCACTCTCATTCCTAGGGAGATAACCAACCACCACCATCCCCTCCACTGTCCGAAAAAACACCACAGTCCCAATGAACAAAAAGAGATACAAATCTTCCTAATCACCACCTTTCTCTACCATGTCTTGCCCGAAGATGCCACCATTTGGCCTCGTTGGCTAAATCTCTCTCTCCGTCTCCTCCACTTTGGTTCGGCTCCAAATTTGAGAGAAAACACTTTAAGCCCAATTTCCCCTTTAATCTGAGAGAAAACACTTCTAGATCTCCAACGAATAGAAAATCAAAGACACTTCTTCACTAGATTTCTTAAAAATGCTCTCAGCAATCTTAAGAGCTTCTCGCCCCATTGAGAATTAAGATCCCCGAAAATTGTCTTGGTATGGCGTCATTGGCCCTTGAAATCGACAGTCCACGGTCACATGTGCATTGGCCGTGCCTTGGCCATCTTTGGGCATCATATTCTTGGCCGACTTGACTCAGGAGGAATATCATATTCTATTTTAAGAATTCTTTATGCAAAACTAATTTGGGAAAATTTTATTTAAGAAATATGTAGAGCATTCATGGTGTTGGGTGACTGGCGAGTGAAGGGCGAAGGGAGAGGTGGTGGTGGAGATTTTGGTTAGGGTAGAGGCGGGAGGACGAAGAAGCCCATTTTTCCATTTTTTTCTATTTTTAAATTTAATTAATGTATTTATTTAATTTGGTAAATAAAAAGTTACTATTTTGCCATTTATAAAAATATTAAAAATGTGGTCAAACTTTATTTTTAGTCAACTAACGATAAATTGGATGTTTTCCATCTAATGGGACCTCGACTGCAATGTTTCGAAAGGTTTGGAGGTGACGAGTGTGACAAATTAAAAGTTTAAATAAAGTCTGCTAATATTTAAAAAGTTTGAAACCTCTACTACAATTATCCTCAAATATTATCAAGAGGACTATCAAGATGTAAATGTTCTATTAGATGAATTGACTCACCATAATTTCTCTCTCTCATTTCTTATTTTCTTTTTTCTCCAATTTACTCAAAAAAAAAAAAAAAAAAAAAAATTTTTCCCCTTTTCCCCCCCCCCCCCCCCCCACATAAAATATACATTAAAGATGAAATTTGGATTATAAATAGAACTTGTAAGAGATCAAATTCAAAATACTAATTCTTATTTATTAATGTTACATAGATCAAAAGTCTTTAATTTAAAGCATACAATCACCTCACTATGAATAGCATTACCTGTTGACATTGTCCATCTCATTGAAGAAGAGATTTTATGAACAAAATCCATTTCAACAATTAATATAACTTTCTTTTTTTATCAGAATTCAGAGTCGAACCTCTCCAATGCAGCATAATGGATTGTTGTACATGTGACAAGAAAAATAGAAACAGCAAAAAGAGCATCTCCAATGCATTTATGAAGTCACATGAATAAGAGAGGGGATGCACTAAGAGTTGAGATAAATTATAAAAAAATAAATAAAAGATGTGTTGGGAATTTACTTAAACATGCATAGCGGAATTTAACAAATTTCAATTCCTATTCAGGATTTAGCTTTATATTTAAATAAAAACTGTGATAAGAAATATACATTTTCTTTAATTTGCAAACTCCTTCGCGTTATTCCTCTCCAACAGCTTGAATCTGCCTCCCATAGCTGTCCAATTATCCAACCTCCAATAAAATCCACACAGAGAATAGACTGTAACTGCTAGGATTTTCCTCTTGTACCAGTAAGAATAATGAAAAACTGATGGACCTCAAACCCTAGTCATGTATTTATGTAAACCCAAACGGGCTCGGTCCGGTCCAGTCCATTGTTTAATTAATCAATTTAATTAAACCCGATCCGTGAATTAATCAATCCAATTAATTAATTCGGGAATATAAATAACAAATTCAATTAATTAATTTATCCAACGATTGTTAAATTAATCAATTGGGAATTTACAACCTATCAATTCTCTTTTGTGTGCGACCCATTAGGTTCCCGACCACGATGCCTAATGACGTGAAATATTATTTTGATCTAATCAAAACTGATAAATTAAACACTCTTTTAATTTATCACAGATTCACACTCGTCGTCCCAGATTGACGTTTAGCAATGTATCAGGGCAACACGTGTGACGAAAAATGTCACGTGGTATGACAAAATCAAAACTGTTCGTTTACCATGAAATTATAATCCCTTTATCAATATGATCTGATCAACTACGAGATATGGAAGTGTGTCAATCTCGATTATCGATCATATCTTTCATTTTTCTATTAAGTCAATATGAGTCGAAAACTCCTTTTAGACTTATATGCACACCTTGGCCAAGGATTTCGTTATTGACTTAATTGAATGAAATGCAGATCACAATCTCTTACTATCTAAGAGTGACGAATCCTCTATTGATTATTCACAACCTTCATATGGTTCTTGATATACCCGAACGATGTCGTATTAGCAGCCATTGGTAGAGCAACATCCAACACCGTCAAAATATGACTGTCCTCATATAAGGTACTATGATGACCTCAAGTTGTAGGACCAATTTCATTACCGAACGTTAGAGATTAACCACTGACACTCAGATAGTTATCCTGTGGAATCTCTTAGCAGGTCTCCAATGTTTTGTTCTATAACAAAACATCCACGTGTTCATTTAAATGTCACCACACTTTAACTCGTGAGATCAGCTACTTACTTCACAAGTAAGAAATGTCACACGTGATGGTCTAACTGTATTAACGATATTCGTATCTCGTTATTACTTACGACCACGGTTTATTCAAAATCCAATTATATGTAATTTGTATCTCACAATCACAACTCCTTGTGATTAACAGATCACTTAAAATTGGATCTTCGGATTTTATTATTTAATATTATTTATCATAAAATTAATTTAAATAAATAATAGATCTCGCCAAAATCAAATACATTAAACATATTAAAAGCGTTTACAACCTAAATCGATTGGATTTAGGGCATAACACTTACAAGATGTCTAGCACACCCTCTATATTTCATGACATTATTCACTTATTTCCTTGACGCATAGGCATTTTTGGGTAACATGAATTTTTTTTTTAGTGTTATCTAGATATACGCTTAGTTTTATCATTTAATATCACGTCATGATAATTTCAAATGGAGATAAATATCATTATTCTTTCATAAATGGTCATAAATTCAAGTTGGTCATTTAGGTTTTCTTTTTACTAATTCTGTTATTGAACTTTATTAATGGTTGAGTGACTAACATTGGTGAAAAGAAAACCCTTTCCAAGGACCAAAAAAGATTTTCCCTTTTAACTTCCAACTAATAATTTCACTTTAACTTCAGCAACCAATTGTGAATTAACCTCAAATTTTATCTTGGCGATTCAATCTATCTACTTCATGAGTGAACTCTCTCGTAACGCTTTGCCTTCTTTCAATCTAGCTTTCAAGGTACAAAAGATTTACATGTCAAAAAAAAAAAATTAAATGTACAAAATTATCCTAGTGTTATTTTTCCGTGACATTGCCTGGGAGTTCGACTCACACACAATTTGCATCACAGAGACCCTCCAATACTCGTAAATTAGCCGTAGATGATGCAAATTTCGGCACAATTGTATCAGCCATTTGCATTCAAAATCTGTCACAACAGTTCCAAATACACCTGCCTATCAAGAAACAAAATTCATTTTACAGTTAAGACAGCAAATAGTGACTTAAAAAGAACTCAGAAAATATATATACACCTTCATTTATTGAAGGTCAGGGCTTAATTCATCTTATGTCCGAGAGGTTTGCTATTAGTTCTACTTTTCTCCGATGCACGCACTAAATTCTCACCTGTCTTAGGATTTGTTGCCTCGGGACAAGAAAAGAAAGTATATCGACTTGTTAAATGACTTTATGAGTTAAAGCAAGTGGGGGTTGAATTTTTACATTATAAAAGGGTTTGCTTTGCAACCTGCAAGTTATTTGACATTGATGTTGATGTAGAATTAAAGAAGAATGCTAAGAATGAAGAGCATCTAAAGGTAAAGTTGTTCTAGGAAATAACTCGTCTGAAAAGAGAGCGTGACGGCAGGATTGATCTATCCTTGCATGGAAGTTTTTAATGGGGGCCCACGTGAATTTGGCATTTGTAGGAGACTCTTTAGAAGTAGGTGGGGGTGGGTTCACGCATTATTGTACTGCATGGTTGTTGAGTCTCAAGATTTTGTTTTTTTGTTTTTAATCAAGATTGATGCTTTCAATGCGGACCGTGAATTCAAGTTTATTGACATGATAAGGAAAGCTCTATACAAAGGTGATTTGATTGGTGTTATTTGTTGGCGAAATTATAATTTTATAGCATTGAGTAGTTTTATCTCATCGAGACTGATAAGTGCATTTTGTGCACTTATTCAGACTATATAACTAAATTTTTATGTTGTCAAATTATTAATTCTTACCTAATTTGTGTTAATTTTCTTTTATTTTTAGTTAGGGACTCGTTCGAAGGATTTGGAAAAGAAAGAATGATGAAAATGAATGAAATGAGCGAGTTTGGAGATCAAATTCAACGCTTTGAAAATTGAAGGGCATAAATTGAATTGAAGAAGACATGGGTTACATGACTAAAATCCATTAATTGGAAAAAATGATGCATTGACGAGAAATATCTAATTGGACTCCAAACCAATTTGAAAAGTGATATAAGTTTAATTGGGCCTAGACCAATTGTGATGGAATTGAAATTCGGCCTCATAGCGGGAAAAAGTGGGCTGCTTGTTTGAATTCAATTGGAAACAAATCGAGGTGGCGGTTGGAGACGTATAAATTACACACATGCTAGCTGAAAGTAGGGTAGAGAGAAAACAACTATATATACACGCACAAAAGCGGGGCCGAGAATGGACGGCTGAATTGACAAAGTCGGCAGCTGCTGGGGTTATATATGGTGGACTGCAAGAAGCTGTATTTATATATATACCAACAGAAAACAGCAGCTTGGAGGGG
>NW_019250814.1:0-634 GCF_002742605.1 Olea europaea var. sylvestris
CGCTACATTTCCAAAAAGTACTTATGGGCCCGAAACGGACACCGTGTGCAAAAGTTACGCTCAATTCTCCATACGCCGACTATTCAAGCGTTCCAAATATACAAGTGCTCATTCATTTGAAAAGTCGCTAAAATCCCTCATACGTCATGACGAAGTCTTAAGTTCAATCAAAAATGATCGCTACATTTCCAAAAAGTAGTCATGGGCTCGAAACGGACACCGTGTACAAAAGTTACGCTCAATTCTCCGTACGCCGACTATCCAAGCGTTCCAAATATGCAAGTGCCCATTCTTTCGAAAAATGGCCGAAATCCCTCATACGTCACAATGAAGTCTAAAGTTCAATCCAAAACGGTCGCAACATTTTCAAAAAGTACTTATGGGCCCGAAACGGACACCGTGTGCAAAAGTTACGCTCAATTCTCCGTACGACGACTATCCAAGCGTTCCAAATATGCAAGTGCTCATTCTTTCGAAAAATGGCTGAAAATCCTCATACGTCACGACGAAGTTGTGAGTTCAATCCAAAACGGTCGCTATATTTCCAGAAAGTACTTCTGGGCCCGAAACGGACACCGTGTGCAAAAGTTACGCTCAATTCTCCGTACGCCGACTATCCAAGCGTTCCAAATAT
>NW_019250814.1:709-1295 GCF_002742605.1 Olea europaea var. sylvestris
TCATACGTCACGACAAAGTTGTGAGCTCAATCCAAAACGGTCGCTACATTTCCAAAAAGTACTTATGGGCCCGAAACGGACACCGTGTGCAAAAGTTACGCTCAATTCTCCGTACGCCGACTCTCCAAGCGTTCCAAATATGCAAGTGCTCATTCTTTCATAAAATGGCTTAAATCCCTCATACGTCGTGACGAAGTGGTGAGTTCAATCCAAAACGGTCGCTACATTTCCAAAAAGTAATTATGGGCCAGAAACGGACACCGTGTGCAAAAGTTACGCTCAATTCTCCGTACGCCGACTCTCCAAGCGTTCCAAATATGCAAGTGCTCATTCTTTCGAAAAATGGCTTAAATCCCTCATACGTCACGACGAAGTGGTGAGTTCAATCCAAAACGGTCGCTACATTTTCAAAAAGTAATTATGGGCCAGAAACGGACACCGTTTGCAAAAGTTACGTTCAATTCTCCGTACGCCGACTATCCAAGCGTTCCAAATATGCAAGCGCTCATTCTTTTGAAAAATGGCCGAAATCCCTCATACGTCACAATGAAGTCTTAAGTTCAATCCAAAACGGTCGCTCCATTTC
>NW_019250815.1:0-1295 GCF_002742605.1 Olea europaea var. sylvestris
TGGAATGTTTTTTCGAGTGAATTGCCCAAATAGTCTCTAAACTTTACAAAAGATTTTCAAGAGGCAATTGAACTTTAAAAATCACCTCACTCATCATTGAACTTTCCAATTCATCATACCATTCATCACTAAGCTGACGACCGTTTAAAATTCGGATGGAATGCTGACGTGTCCGATGACGTGACGTGCCACTCAGATGGTGAATGCCAAATGGATGAATTGTTACACAATTGGCATTCTTGAACACGTTTGTTTTCAAAAATTAAAAGCCAAAGATGCGAAAATCAGGGGCCTGTTTGGGAGAATTCATACTCTCCCTAAACCATCTTAGAGCCACAACTAACGGATCACCAAACTCCACCCTCTGGCCACCTTGGCTGTGGGACCAACATACCACCTTGAAACCCTCACTTCCCTCTTGGCAACCCACCAAAGTCGGCCATACCACCAACAGATTTGGCAAAAAATTCAAACCAACATAGGCTGCGCACACAACAAAAAGTCATCAGAATTTTTACTTCCGGTGACACCCATGCCTACACAACCTCCAGATCGATCAAGCTCCTCAATATGCATCTACAAATGTCTTCATACCATCAAATACTACAAATAATCAAAATCCCTAACCAATTTCGTCAACAACGAACTCAGACCGTTTACACTTGACTTCCGACGCCGACAAGATGATTCACGATCGTGGACTACTTCCACTAGCACTGCCTCATCAAGGTGCACCTAATGCACCTATCGGTCATCTCCAATTTCGTCCCTAGGTAGAAGAAACAGCTTCAACAGTTCGCACACAGGGAGAAACGGATAATCCCTCTTTCAATTGATGCTTCTCCACATCTTCAACCCACAAATTGGACCAACCAACATGAAATTCATGAGAAAACAACTCTGGGCAAGGATTTAATCGTTGCATTTCATCAATCAAAAGAAACAATTTTGGATTTGGCTTCAAGAACGATATATCGGCGTTAATATCCAATTTCATATTCAGTTTCTTTTTAATTTTATTTTTTTTCATTTTCCATATTAAAAATGCCAACTGTGTAACAATTCATCCATTTGGCATTCACCATTTGAGTGGTGCACTACGTCATCAAACACATTAGCATTCCATCCAAATTTCAAACGGTCGTCAGCTCACTAATGAATGGTATTGTAAATTGGAAAGTTCAGTGATGGGTGAGATGATTTTTAAAGTTTAGTAACCTCCCGAAAACCTTTTATAAAGTCCAGTGGATATTTAGGCAATTCACTTTGTTTTTTCTAATTAGATAAATTTTTAA
>NW_019250816.1:0-1295 GCF_002742605.1 Olea europaea var. sylvestris
TTAAGAGTTAAATGTAAAGATTATTTTTTAGAAGCATGTAAAAAATGTTTAATACAAAAAGAGTTAATAGAATTTGAAGAAGATAATCAGAATGATTCAATTCAAATAAAATTATCAGAAATAAAAATATTAAGAAAAAGAATAGAAAACTTAGAAGATATGGAAAGATATATTTTACAGAAATTAGAAATTTTTGAAATAAGTAAAAAAGGAAAAAACCCAGAAACTATTCCTGAACCAGAATTAGTTCAAGTTTTTTTGTAATTCAGAAAAATTAAAAAGTATTAAAGTAAAATGTTATGTTAGAATAGAAAATTTTGAAATAATTTGTTTAGGTTTAATAGATTCAGGATGTAGTCATTGTGTAATTAATAAAAGAATTATACCAGAAAAATATATAATAAAGTCAAAGGAACCTATAGAAGCCCAACAAATGGATGGGAATTTTTATAGTTACCAAGATATCCTTAAACCAGCAAAAATTAGTTTTGAGACCAATTGTGGAAGGAGTACAGAATATAGTTTACCTAAAGACTCAGTATGGATAAGAGAATTATCTTTAAATACAGACTTAATTTTAGGATTATATATATATATATATGTGTGTGTGTGTATGTATGTATGTATGTATGTATGTATGTATGTATGTGTATATGTATGTATATGTAAAGATGTTGAAGCTATTTACAGATTCTCGAACATCTTTTTACAAAAGTTGCACCCATAAGATAAGACCCCCTTTAGGATCATAACCAAACAAAAAATAACTGAAAATATTAAAAACTAATGGGCAAAATCATGTCTGATAACAAACAGGTGCAAATAACTGTAGGCTAGGGTGGCACACTGCAGACCAGACAAACTAAGAGCTGGCGAGGGCACACTCCAGCCCAGTAATGCTGGCCAAAAAATGATGTCTTGACCCCAGTTCGATCCTAGCTACATCTGCGATGCAGGATATGTAAGATCCTTATTTGATTCAACAATTATTGTCTCAAAATGATATTCTTTGAAAATTCTCCAACAATTACTTGTTAAATTTGAGACAGAATTGTTAATCCGAAGTTAAAAATTTGAGTCAGTATCGTTACTAATAGGTCAGGTCTTGTCCCCTCCTAAGTTGCACTCTTCTTTCTTGTAAGTAAAAAAAGCTACATATTTGCGTAAGGTAGGAGTTTGTTCAAAATAAACTCTAATAACTGTCCATACGACATAACTGTTAAATGTGGCATTAATTTGTAATCTTAGGAAATAAATAAGGTTACATGCACTTGAAGAAAATGTATCAGGAAAAT
>NW_019250817.1:0-1295 GCF_002742605.1 Olea europaea var. sylvestris
CTTCTGCTGGATCAGTAGTGCCCCTAAACACTTTAGCTCCTAATTTAGTTGCTAGCTCTATGCTACATTCTTTATCAGAACTGTGTAAAGCAGAAACAACAGTTGTAGCAATTATGTCAGCTATAGGATCAGGCTGAGCTACATTTCCCTACCGTCGTTGCTCATAAGGTTAATGCACTGATTCCTCAACTCTACAGACATCTCTAATATCATCTCTATCAGAAGAAACTTGTGGTTGAGGCGACACATCTTGGAGCCTGCGAGTCTTATTACCAAGAGCCATAACTTCCAACTACAAAATATGTATGATATGATGAAAGAAAAGTAAAAAATAAATGCAATGCAAACTGATTCTATGACCATGCTTTGATACCAATTGACACGACCCATCTCGAATCACCCTAATGGACTCGACACATGTCGTGCGCCAATGAGGGATACCAGCTAAATGCCACATCCACCACCAAGGCAACTATGATTTGCTTTGACTGTGACATAATTTTATAAAAAAATGACAGAGTTTCCTCTAAAATATGTACTAAAATCACCTGAAAATTTTTCAACTTTCTTAAACCAATACATATAATTTAAAACAGGGTTCATCAGCCCTTCCAAACACAACTATTCAAAATGAAGTGTGTTGGAATGAAATTTACACTTCTTTACAAACTAAAGGACTCCAAATGCATTATTTATACAAAATTATGTAGTGAGCCCATGATATAAACTGAAAAAAGATGCATCTACCCTAAAAATTATGAACTGTATAAACTGACAAAAAGAAACGAACAAATAACAACTGAGTGGATCAATTTGGTAATTCAACATGCTCAGGTACGGCTCAACACAGCTACCATTTGATATGAAAAAGGAAGAAAAAATATATGAGCTTATAACTCAGTGAATGGATATTTTTGTAAATAAATATACTATTTCCATTTATGCTAACTTTCTAAAACTGGTTTATAATAAAAATAACATTCACAGTACTTTAAGAAAGTTTTCATTCTTTAATCTGAATAAGCTAAATTCAGTATTCTGAAATCTAATAAGTAGTATAATACTGATAAATCACACCAAAAAGATGCCCGAAATAACTATACTCATGTATTGGTTAGCACCGATAGACATGGCAAAGCTATCCAATTCTGAAATTTTGTAATTCTGAAATTCTGGTCATATGTGTACAGAGCTATCTGGTCATACACCATGAAAATACATTCACAATAGTGCAGAGCGGGTAAAATCACATAACTGGTCATACACTGTGGAAATATATTCACACCAGTGCAGAG
>NW_019250818.1:0-282 GCF_002742605.1 Olea europaea var. sylvestris
TTGTCATAAGGAGAAGGGTAAGCTAAAAGCTAAGGAGAGAGATGAGGTAAATGTGTTAGCATCCACTTCTGATATAAGTGGTGATGAGGTCTATATGATTACAAGTCTAGCTGCATACACTGCTGAATTAAATCTAACTGCTAATTCCCGCTTTCATGAGTGGATACTTGATTCTGGTGCATCTTTTCATGTGACGTCGGAAAAGAGCTGGTTTTGTAAGTTGCATGAATCTAAAGTTGGGCATGTTGTGCTGTGTGATAACTTTGCCTATACTATTGCTGG
>NW_019250818.1:701-1295 GCF_002742605.1 Olea europaea var. sylvestris
GATCATTGTGTGCTTGGTAAGCATCACAAAACTTCTTTCTCCACGAGTGTTAATAGAGCTAAAGGCATGCTCGAATATGTGCACTCTGACCTTTGGGGCCCTGCCAGTAACCCCACATCTGGTGGTAATAGGTATTTTCTGTCTATTATTGATGACTACACTAGGAAAGTGTGGGTCTATCTTTTGAAGGATAAATTTGATACCTTCAATAGTTTTAATAATTGGAAGAGACAAGTGGAGAATCAGACTGGCAAGAAAATCAAATTTTTAAGGACTGATAATGGCCTAGAATTCTGCAATAAAGAATTTGATAGTATGTGTAAAGAAAGCAGCATAACTAGACATAAGACTGTTCCCTACACCCCTCAGCAAAATGGGGTAGCAGAAAGGATGAATAGAACCATACTTGATAAAGTACGTTGCATGATGATCAGTTCGGGTGTCCCCAAGTCATTTTGAGGTGAGGCTGTTATGACAGCTTGTTATTTGATTAATCTTACACCCTCTGCTACATTGAATGGTGATACTCCACATGAGAGATGGTCTGGTAAACTGAGTGATTACTCGATACTTAGAATGTTTGGCTGTACAGCT
>NW_019250819.1:0-1295 GCF_002742605.1 Olea europaea var. sylvestris
AGCAATTCTGTTACTTTTCAAAAGACAGAGGTAGATAGAATGGTTAAACTGAAACAAATATGGAAGTCCATGACTAATTTCGAACAAAAAAATAAAAAAAATTGAAGTTCTGGGACTGATACTATTTTTAACCCTGTAAACATTCGATATTAGGCAAATTTATGTTTTTACATGGATAAAAACATCGAAAATTTTGCCTTTTGGGGTTTTGCACGGTTGAAGTCAACCATGCCTGCTTGTTGCGTGAACTAGAAGAAATGTCGGTCTTCTGTAAGTAAGAAACATTTTCCTGTATTTGTGCAGGGAGTGACATCAGTGCATGGAATGATTTCCCTAACTGGAGTGGTTGGGGCGGATGGGCTCTTCCGTCACTGGAATACTATGGAAACGGTGATCAAGCAGAACAAAATGGTGAATCCCAGGGGCGTTCTTCACGTGGAAGATCCAGAAAAGTTGTCCCAGTCGAGTAAACTTTCTGAGTCTTTGTGGTGATTCGTGTGAGTAAATTAGCATCTTATGTTTGCCTATATATAGTTTCAGTCAGTTATGTGCTATGGTCTTGTGGAGTTTTCTACCTGTGAACTTTTAGTTTAACCATGTTCCCGATGATGGAAAGTATCGAATTATGAAATCTGTGTGTACTTGCCTTGTTGAGATCTTCTGTTTACCAGTAGAAATATTAGAACAACTTGAAAATATTGTTCCATCTGCTGCTTCTTCTTTCATTTTTTTCCTTCCTTTTATTTGGTTTTTGTTCGTTATCTGTTCACTTTATGTCGTTTCCAGTCGCTAAGAATTTAATTGGTTTAGATCTTTCAATACATCCGATAATGACAAGGGTGGGATGGCATCGAAGAATTCATATAATCTAGTTCCAGGTCAAGTTAACGTCACGTGTGATTATATCATCTACATCAGTGATTTTTTTTCACGTATGGATTCAAATAAGTTGGGGACTTTTAATTTTGGAAGCCCATATTTAAACTACGTGAAAGGTTGGGAATTCTTGTCCTAATTTACCCAAAATTAAATAGGGGAATGTTGAGGAATACAACGATTATGTGCATATTATATTCACAAAAGCATACCATTTATTTGTGTGAAATCGAAATGTAATTTCGATTTACTGAAATAGAATTTGAGAAGCAAAACAATAATAGTTACCGAATCCGAACGTATTAATATGGATTCATCTTTTTCGATTTTTGAACAAAAGCAAGTTATTCTTTTGAATCAAATCATAATTAAGAGAAATCAAAAAATAAAGGAAGAAAGATGCAAGTGATGAATTTTTT
>NW_019250820.1:0-1294 GCF_002742605.1 Olea europaea var. sylvestris
CAAAAATGCCAAAAAATGAAAGGTAGGGACGTTTTCCACAATAGACTTGAAAGGTAAGGACGTTTTGTGCCAATTACCCATAATGATATCGGAGCATGCATCATGTCTTCTGGTCTCGGTTACCACTTAGGATATATGGGCGGCTGCTCGACATGGACACCGAGTCGAACGCTTGATGGTTTGTCATGGTTTCCATTGGGATATATGGGCACCTAGTATGGGCTTCCTTTATGTGATTTATAGACTTGGGTTCTCCAATGTAAATAGTTAACTTTTGGGTATGCCTCTTCCAAATTCTATGACACAATTTAACCAAAATGCATTAACAGAATCGTGCTATCAAAACCCCCCACATTATTCCCCAAATTAAAACCCTAAAATTCAATCAAAATGCCCCCATAAAAATTTTAGGGTTTCTACAAACTTGTATAAACCACCAAATTCTAGGGTTTCCGAAGCTACAAACGACAAATGAAAGCTGAACTGTGACTATGTACGAGTAAATTACAAGCTAGGGCTAAAATTGGGGATCGTCAGAAATTATACCCTGTTCTAGGGTTTTGCTTTTGATGCACAACGTACCTCAATTCAAAGCACGAGAATATTTCTGTACACACCCGTCCAACCATTCACCTTTCCACGTATAAATATATATACCTTTTTCGTATATGTAAATGGAGTTTCAGGTTTTGTTCGTTCTTCGTTCTCGTGGGACTCTCTCTCTAAAATTGTACATAATTATTTTTCAGTCATAAATTTCTGTAAATACTATTCGGGCGCCCGCAACTGGGCTCGAGACGCAGACGATGATTGGAGAGGGCCTCCCGTGAAATTGGACCTTTTGGGCATTTATTTTGGAGGAAATTACACCCACGCTACTTTTAAAGAAATGAGTTCTAAAATGAGGTGAAAATTTTCACATTTTACAAATCAGATATTTTATATTTAAATATTAAATATACAATTTTCATCTACAATTTTCATCACACTAGTCTATTCTAGTGCCTGTGCATTGCACGGGAAGGATTTTGTTGAACATTATGTTAGCGTTTTTAATGTTGAAAATTGTTTAGTTTTTAATGTTGATATCAGTTTACTGTTTAAAGAAAAGGTGAATTCATTAATTAAAAACAGAATCATTGGATATAAGCTATGATATTAATTTTGAAATGAAATGATTTAATATAGTAATATTTCACTGTATTTGCAATGGAAAGGAGAAAAAGGAAAGTAAGACGCGTACAACAAACTTTAAATTTTAAGAGTAGTAATTTATTACTACTCGGTGGAATCT
>NW_019250821.1:0-1294 GCF_002742605.1 Olea europaea var. sylvestris
TGCAAGCAGACAAGGAGAATGCAGTCAACAATTCATCATTAGAACGCCTCCCATCAGCTGGGTCCATTCTTTCTGAGAAGATAGATTCTGCATGGACAGGCACAGATCAGCCTCCAATAAAAGAATCGTTGCTTGAAGCACTTAAAACAGATGTAACTGTATCGATAGTATCCAAGCAGATAATTCGAAAAGAGAATCCAGCTTGCAGTAGACTGATGTTACCTACCAGAGTATTCTCCTTTGACTCTGCCCAGAGACTGCATGAAAGAATTAGTAAAGGATTGCCACCTTCTTCGTTGCATTTGTCTAATCTCAGATCTTTCCATGCTTCTGGTGATTATAAATATATGATCAGAGATCCTGTTCCAAATGTACAAAGGACTTATTCTCAAATATTACCTCACGAAGCTGAGAAGTTAAATCTTTCAAAAGGTGTGTCACCCTCTTTTATATCTTCTATTTCTCTTTTGCCTGAAGGAGCAAGATTGATGATCCCCCAAACTGTTCAAAAAGAAGTTGTTATTGCTGTTTACGATGACGAGCCCACTAGCATAATATCGTATGTTCTTAGCTGCAAGGAGTATGAAGAATGGATTGCTGATAAGCCAAATAGACTTGAAGGAGGATTGAATATAAGTCACACAAAAAGGGTGAATTCTTTAGCTTCTGACCTTTCTACGTGGCAGTCCTTTGGTTCGCTGGACTTGGATTACATACACTACGGAAGTTATGATGACTCCGTAGATACTTTGGCTGCCGATGGTTCCCAATTCACAGATGCGAAGGGTTCTCCTCATCTAAGGATTTCTTTTGAAGATGAGTCTTCAAGCACAGGTGGAAAGGTGAAATTTTCTGTTGTATGTTACTTCGCAAAACAATTTGACGCTCTTTGGAAGAGATGTTGTCCTAGCAATGTGGATTTTGTACGTTCCTTAAGCCGCTGCAGGAGATGGAGTGCTCAGGGGGGAAAGAGTAATGCTTATTTTGCGAAGTCATTTGATGAACGATTCATAATCAAACAAGTGACAAAAACGGAGTTGGAATCCTTTGGAACATTTGCACCCGAGTATTTTAAATATTTAACGGATTCTCTCAGCCCAGGGAATCCAACTTGCCTTGCCAAAGTTCTTGGTATTTATCAGGTTAGACCTCATTTGTTATTTTTGTTTGTTTGTTTCTATGTTGCACGGATACTTTATCTAGAGTAGCGTGTCTGTGTCTAACACTCTACCTCATTTTCTTTCTTTATTAGGAATATTATATATTTTTAATTCAAAATTATTTTTAAATAATA
>NW_019250822.1:0-1294 GCF_002742605.1 Olea europaea var. sylvestris
AATGACGAAATTGCCCCCGGCGCGATTTTTGTTTCCGATCAAATTGTCAAATTTGAGCGAATTTCGACACAGTCGCGAAAAATTACAAAATTACCCCCGGCGTGATTTTTGTTTCCGATCAAAATGTCAAATTTGAGCCCATTCCGACGCCGTCCCGAAAAATGACGAAATTGCCCCTGGCGCGATTTGTGTTTCCTATCAAAATGTCAAATTTTAACCAATTCCGACACCGTCGCGAAAAATCACGAAATTGCTCCCGGCGCGATTTTTGTTTCAGATCAAATTGTCAAATTTTAACCAATTCCGACACCGTCGCGAAAAATGACAAAGTTGCCCCCGGCGCGATTTTTGTTTCCGATCAAAATGTCAAATTTTAGCCCATTCCGACACCGTCGCGAAAAATGACACAATTGCCCCCGGCGCGATTTTTGTTTCCGATCATAATGACAAATTTTAGCCCATTCCGACACCGTCGCGAAAAATGACGAAATTGCCCCGGCGGGTTTTTGTTTCCGATCAAAATGTCAAATTTGAGCCCATTTCGACACCGTCGCGAAAAATTACGAAATTGCCCCCGGCGCGGGTTTTGATTCCGATCAAACTGTCAAATTTGAGCCTATTTCGGCACCGTCGCGAAAAATGACGAAATTGCGCCCGGCGCGATTTTTGTTTCCGATCAAACTGTCAAATTTGAGCCCATTTCGACGCCGTCGCGAAAAATGACGAAATTGCCCCCGGCGCGATTTGTGTTTCCGATCAAAATGTCAAATTTTAACCAATTCCGACACCGTCGTAAAAAATGACGAAATTGCTCCCGGCGCGATTTTTGTTTCCGATCAAATTGTCAAATTTTAACCAATTCCGAAACCGTCGCGACAAATGACAAAATTGTCCCCGGCGCGATTTTTGTTTCCGATCAAATTGTCAAATTTGAGCGAATTTCGACACTGTCGTGAAAAATGACAAAATTGCCCGGCGCGATTTTTGTTTCCGATCAAAATGTCAAATTTGAGCCCATTCCGACACCGTCGTGAAAAATGACGAAATTGCCCCTGGCGCGGTTTTTGTTTCCGATCAAAATGTCAAATTTTAGCCCATTCCGACACCGTCGCGAAAAATGACGAAATTGCCCCTGGCGCGGTTTTTGTTTTCGATCAAAATGACAAATTTGAGCCCATTTCCGACACCGTCGCGAAAAATGACGAAATTGACCCCGGCGCGATTTTTGTTTCCGATCAAATTGTCAAATTTGAGCCCATTCCGACACCGTCGCGAAAAATTACAAAATTGCCCC
>NW_019250823.1:0-1294 GCF_002742605.1 Olea europaea var. sylvestris
GTAGCAAAAACAAAAAATAAAAAATAAAAAATGAAAGCAAATAGTAGAATGGCACGATTTCATAGAAACAATACCATCAAGAATTGCCTCTTTTAATTTTGTAGTGAGACAAATATAAGAGTACTATATTCATAAATTGTACTATGTATTATAAAGAATAAGAACGTGATAATTAATTGAATGATAAGCAAGAAGAAAAATTTAAATAGGATATGGTGAGTTGACAACTTGTATGTGCTAGAAAATTCCATTGCCAATCAAACATTTTGTCACATAAGAGTTTATTTTAAGAAAATAAACTGATGATATGTCTATTTCTTCTATGTAGTTTGTGCCTTGTTTTTTCATCATTTTCTTGGTGGTTATCATTGTCTTCAAAATAGTTTCTGCCATATGCTAAATCCACCATGATATACAAGTAAATTATTGAAATAGAGGATGTTTTAAAATTTAAAATTTGTTTTTTTCAAATTTGTTTTTTTTTTAGAATTTATCAATTTTATTTTTAGAAATTTTATTTGTTAGAATTTTAATTTTAAATTTTAAAAAAATTTTAGTTTTAAAAAATTTATTTAAACGTTTTGTTTTTCCATGCTTTGAGACAAAAAAGCATTTTCCAGACCAAACACATTTTCTGTATTTTATAAATGATTGTTTGTACATAAAAATGGTATATAAAAGATTAAATAAAATGATAGGGATGGAAAAGATTGAACGAAAAAGTTGACTCTATTTTAAACTAGGAAATGGCATTATATAACTTATTATCTAAATCTTGATTTACATGTAGCAAGCTCATTTGATAAATTTTAAAGCTAAAAACTACTTCGGCAAACTAAACCACCCTATTGCTACATCCATCACTTTCTTCACGAAGTATTTCATAAAGTTCGTCAAAACAAGGAAAGAGGAAGAATGAAAATCATAATCTTCGAAATTGGTAATTTCTAATCTTCTATCAAGTTATGAAAGTAGAATTCCAATAAAGAGACAATTTCTCTCCATTTCTATAATTTGTATTGGACAATTTTCTAAATTAGCAAAGTCAGTCATGATAGAACTTCATATTCTTATGATGTGTAATTAATTTATTATTGAATGCAGAATGTGATTAGCATATATCACTACAAATTGCACAAATCAAGCGTATATTTACAGATTACTTCCACTATTTGTTTTATTTACCATGTACACAATATTTCATCTTTATATCTGTACACAAATTACTGTAAAATCATATCAAAAGGAATATATGAGAATTTACCTTCCCCCTTCATCATCAATATTCTTTTGT
>NW_019250824.1:0-53413 GCF_002742605.1 Olea europaea var. sylvestris
ACATGTACATTATGGTGTACACTTTGGTTTACACTTTACCACGTGACAGTACCCTGTTGGACAGTCCAAATTTCAAACAATTTCCCTACCCAATTGACACTTGATAACAATGCAAGCATCAAACAACATGTCAAAAATCAGTGTGCAAATAGCAAAGTTTAATCTGTAAGAACCTTGCTACATGTACACTATGGTGTACACTTTAGTTTACACTTTGCCACGTGACATTACCATGCATCCAATTGATACTTGACAACAATGCATGTGTCAAATAACGTGTCAAAAATCAGTGTACAAATAGTAAAGTTAAATCGGTAAGAACCTTGCTACATGTACACCATGGTGTACACTTTAGTTTACACTTTGTCACATGACATTACCCTATTGGACAGTTTAAATTTCAAATAGTCTTCTCATTGAATTGACACTTGATAACAATGCGAGTGTTTGACAACGTGTAAAAAGTCAATGTGCAAATAGAAAAGTTCTATCGGAAAGAATCTTGCAACGTGTACACTATGGTATACACTTAAATTTACACTTTGCCACCTGTCATACACTTGACAACAATGCAAGTGTCAAACAACGTGTCAAAAATTTGTGTACAAATAGCAAAGTTCAATCGATAAGAACCTTACTACATGTACACAATGGTGTACACTTTAGTTTAGACTTTGCCTCGTGACATTACCCTATCCGACAGTTTAAATTTCAAACAATTTTCCCTTCTAATTGAGACTTGGCAACAATACAAGTGTCAAATAACGTGTCAAAATTTAGTGTACAAATAGCAAAGTTCAATCGGTAAGAACCTTGCTAGATGTACAATATGGTGTACACTTTAGATTACACTTTGGCATGTGACACTACCTTGTTGGATAGTTTAAATTTCAAACAGTTTTCCCTTCTAATTGAGACTTGGCAACAATACAAGTGTCAAATAACGTGTCAAAATTTAGTGTACAAATAGCAAAGTTCAATCGGTAAGAACCTTGCCTCATTTACACTATGGTGTACACTTTAGTTTACACTTTGCCTTGTGACAAATCCTTACTGGACAGTTTAAATTTCAAACAGTTGTCCCATCTAATTGAGACTTGACAACAATATAAGTGTCAAATAACGCGTCAAAAATCAGTGTACAAATAACAAAGTTCAATCGGTAAGAACCTTGAGACATGTACACTGTGGTGTACACTTTAGTTTATACTTTGCCACGTGACATGACCCCGTTAGACTGTTTAAATTACAAATTGTTTTCCCATCCAATTGACACTTAACAACAATGCAAGTGTCAAACAACGTGTCAAAAATTAGTGTACATATAGCAAAATTCAATTGATAAGAAATACAAGTGTCAAACAACATGTCCAAAATTAGTGTACAAATAAAGTTCAATCAGTAAGAACTTTGCGATGTGTACACTATGGTGTACACTTTAGTTTACACTTTGTCACTTGACATTACCCTGTTGGACAGTTTAAGTTTCAAATAGTTTTCCCACCCAAATGACACTTGGCAACAATGCAAGTGTCAAACAATGTGTCAAAAATCGGTGTACAAATAGCAAAGTTCAATTGGTAAGAACCTCGCTTCATGTACACTACGGTGTACACTTTTGTTTACACTTTACAACGTCAGATTACCCTCTTGTGCAGTTTAAATTTCAAACAAATTTCCCATCTATTTGACAGTCAACAACAACATAAGTGTCAAACATTGTGTCAAAAATCAATGCACAAATAGCAAAGTTCAATCAGTAAGAACCTTACTTCATGTACAGTATGGTGTATACTTTAGTTTACACTTTGCCACTAGACATTACCCTATTGGACAGTTTAAATTTCAAACAATTTTCGCATCCAATTAACACTTGACATCAATGCAAGTGTCAAACATGGTGTCAAAAATCAGTGTTCAAATAGCAAAGTTCAATCGGTAAGAAATGCAAGTGTCAAACAATATGTCAAAATCAAGGTGCAAATAGCAAAGTTCAATCGGTAAGAACCTTGCGAAATGTACACTATGGTGTACACATGGGCTTACACTTTGCCACTTGACATTACCCTATTGGACAGTTCAAATTTTAAACAATTTTTCAACCCAGTTAACACTTGAAAACAGTGGAAGCGTCAAGCAACATGTCAAAAACTAGTGTACAGTTAGCAAAGTTTAATCGGTAAGAACATTGCTTTATGTATACGATGGTTTACACTTTAGTTTACACTTTGCCTTGTAAGATTACCTAGTTGGGTAGTTTAAATTTCAAATGGTTTTCCCATCCAATCAACACTTGACTACAACGCAAGTGTGAAACAACGTGTCAAAAATCAGTGTACAAATAGCAAAGTCCAATCGGTAAGAATCTTGGTACATGTACACTATGGTGTACAGACTTTAGTTTACACATTGCTAAGTGACATTACCCTATTGGACAGTTTAAATTTCAAATATTTTTCCTATCCAATTGACACTTGACAACAATGCAAGTGTCAAATAATGTGTCAAAAATCAGTGTACTAATAACAAAAGTCAATCGGTAAGGACCATACTACATGTACACTATGATGTACACATTTGTTTACACTTTGCCACGTGACATTACCCTGTTGGATAGTTTAAATTTCAAACAGTTTTCCCATCCAAATGACACTTGTCAACAATACGAGTGTCAAACAACGCGTCAAAGATATGTGTACCAATAGCAAAGTTCAACCCGTAAGAACATTGATTCTTGCACAATATGGTGTACACTTTGGTTTACACTTTGCCACGTGACATTACCCAGTTGAATAGTTTAAATTTCAAATAGTTTCCATTCCAATTAACACTTGACAACAATGCAAGTGGATAACAACGTGTCAAAAGTCAGTGCACAAATCGCAAAATTCAATCGGTAAGAACCATGCTACATGTATACTATGGTGTACACATTTTAGTTTACACATTGCCACTTAACATTACCTTGTTAGACAGTTTAAATTTCAACAATTTTCCTATCCAATTGACACTCGACAACAATGCAAGTGTCAAACAACGTCTCAAAAATCAACGTACAAATAACAAAGTTCAATTGGTAAGGACCATGCTACATGTACACTATGGTGTACACATTAGTTTACACTTTACCACGTGACATTATCCTGTTGGATAGTTTAAATTTCAAATAGTTTTTCCATCCAATTGACACTTGAGAACAATGCATGTGTCGATCAGCGTGTCAAAAATCAGTATATAAATAGCAAAGTTCAATCGGTAAGAACCATGCTTCTTGTACACTTTAGTTTACACTTAGCCACGTGAGATTACCCTATTGGATAGTTTAAATTTTAAATAGCATTCCCATTCAATCGACACTTGACTACAACGCATGTGTCAAGCAACGTGTCAAAAATTAGTGTACAAATAACAAATTTCAATCGGTAAGAAACCTGGTACATGTACACTATAATGTACACACTTTAGTTTACACATTACCACGTGACACTATCGTATTGGACATTTTAAATTTCAAATAGTTTTCCTATCCAATTGACACTTCACGATAATGCAAGTGTCAAACAACGTGTCAAAAATCAATGTACAAATAACAAAGTTCATTTGGTAAGGACCATGCTACATGTACAGTATGGTGTACACATTAGTTTACACTTTGCCACGTGAGATTACTTTGTTGGATAGTTCAAATTTCAAATAGTTTTCTTGTTGAATTTACACTTGACAACAGTGCATGTATCAAACAACGCGTCAAAAATCAATGTACAAATAGCAAAGTTCAATTGATAAGAACATTATTTCATGTACACTGCGGTGTACACTTTGGTTTACACTTTGCCACGTGACATTACACTATTGGACAATTTAAATTTCAAATAGTTTTCCATCCAGTTGACGCTTGAAAACAATGCAAGTGTCAAACAACGTGTCAAACATCAGTGTACAAATAGCAAAATTCAATCGGTAAGAACCATGCTATATGTACATATGGTGTACACTTTAGTTTACACTTTGCAACGTAGCATTACCCTAATGGTCAATTTAAATTTCAAACAATTTTTCCACCTAATTGACACATGACAGTAATGCAAGTGTCAAACAACGTCTCAAAAATCAGTGTACAAATAACAAAGTTCAATCGGTAAGGACCATGCTACATGTACACTATGGTGCATACTTTAGTTTACACTTTGCCACGTGACAATACCCTGTTCGACATTTTAAATATCAAACAATTTTCCCATCCTATTGACACTTGAAAACAATGCATGTGTCAAACAACGTGTCAAAAATTAGTGTAGAAATAGCGAAGTTCAATCGGTAAGAACCTTGCTTTATGTACACTATGGTGTAAACTTTAGTTTATACTTTGCCACGTGACATTACCCTGTTCGACATTTTAAATTTAGAACTTTCTCATCCTATTGACACTTGACAATAGTGGATGTGTCAAACAACGTGTCAAAAATCAGTGTAGAAATAACAAAGTTCAATCGATAAGAACCTTGCTTGATGTACACTATGGTGTACACTTTAGTTTACACTTTGCCACATGACATATCGCTATTGGATAGTTTAAATTTCAAATAGCTCTCCCATCGAATTGACAATTGACAATAATGCAAGTGTCAAACAACGTGTCAAAAATAAGTATACAAATAACAAAGTTCAATCGGTAAGAACCTTGATTCATGAACACTATGGTGTAAACTTTAGTTTACACTTTGCCATTTGAGATTACGCTCTTGGGCAGTTTAAATTTCAAACATTTTTCTCATCAAATCGGCACTTGACAACAAGGCAAGTATCAAACAATGTGTCAAAATCAGCGTTCAAATAACAAACTTCAATTAGTAAGAAAAGCAAGTCTCAAACAACGTGTCAAAAATCAGTGTATAAATAGCAACGTTCAATCGGTAAGAACCTTACAACATGTACAATAAGGTGTACACTTTAGTTTACACTTTGCCACTTGACATTACCCTGTTGGACGGTTTAAGATTCAAACAGTTTTCCCACCTAATTGACACTTGACAACATTGCAAGTATCAAACAACGTGTCAAAAATCAGTGTATAAATAGCAAAGTTCAATCAGTTAGAACCTTGCTACATGTACAGTATGTTGTACACACTTCAGTTTATACATTGCCACTTAACATTACTTTGTTGGATAGTTTATATTTCAAACAGTGTTCATCTCTAATAAACACTCGGCAACAATGCAAGTGTCAAACAACGTCTCAAAAATCAGTGCACAAATAACAAAGTTCAATCGGTAAGGACCATGCTACATGTACACTACGGTGTACACGTTAGTTTACACTTTGCCACATGACATTACCCTATTAGATAGTTTGAATTTCTAACAGTTTTCCTACACAATTGACACTTGATAACAATGCAAGTGTCAAACAATGGATCAAAAATCAGTGTAAAAATAGCAAAGTTCAATCGGTAAGAACCTTGCATCATGTACATTATGGTTTACACTTTACCATCATGTGCAGTTTAAATTTCAAACAGTTTTTCAATCCAATTGACACTTGACAACAACGCAAGTGTCAAACAATGTGTAAAAAATCAATGGACAAATAGCAAAGTTCAATCGGTAAGAACCTTGCTTCATATACACAATGGTGTACACTTTGGTTTACACTTCACCACGTGACATTATCCTATTGGACAGTTTAAATTTCAAACAGTTTTCTCATCCAATTGACACATGACAACAATACAAGTGTCAAACAACGTGTCAAAAATCAGTATACAAATAGCAAAATTCAGTAGGTAAGAACCTTGCCACATGTGCACAATGGTGTACACTTTAGTTTACACTTTGCCACTTGACATTACCCTATTGGACAATTTAAATTTCAAACAACGTGTCAAAAATTAGTGTACAAATAGCAAAGTTCAATCCGTAAGAACCTTCCTACATGTACACCAATGTGTTTTCAATCCGTAAGAACCTTACTACATGTACACCATGGTGTACACTTTAGTTTACACTTTGCCACGTGACATTGCCATGTTGGATTGTTTAAATTTCAAACAATTTTCCCATCTAATTGACACTTGACAACAATGCAAGTGTCAAACAACTTGTCAAAAATCGGTGTACAAATAGCAAAGTTCAATTGGTAAGTACCTTGGTACATGTACACTATGGTGTACACATTACTTTACACTTCGCCTCGTGACATTACCCTGTTGCACAGTTTAAGTTTCAAACAATTTTCCCATCCAATCGATACTTGGCAAGAATGAAAGTGTCAAAAAAGTGTCAAAAATTAGTGTACAAATAGTAAAGTTCAATCGGTAAGAACCTTGCTACATTTACACTATGGTATACACTTTAGTTTACACTTTGCCACATGACATTACCCCATTGGGCAATTTAAGTTTCAAACAGTTTTCCCATCCAATTGACACTTGACAACAATGCAAGTGTCAAACAACGTGTCAAAAATTAGTGTACAAATAGCAATTTTCAATTGGTAAGAACCTCACTACATGTACACTATGGTGTACACTTTAGTTTACACTTTGCCATGTGACATTACCCATTGGATAGTTTCAATTTCAAACAGTTTTCCAATCGAATTGAACTTGAAAACAATGCAAGTGTGAAACAACGTGTCAAAAATCATTGTACAAATAGCAAAGTTCAATCGGTACGGACCACGCTACATGTACACTTTGGTGTACACTTTAGTTTACACTTTGCCACGTGACATTATCCAGTTGGATAGTTTAAATTTCAAACAATTTTCCCATCCAATTGACACTTGACAACAATGCAAGTGTCAAACAATGTGTCAAAAATCAGTGTACAAATAGCAAAGTTTAATCGGTGAGAACCTTTTTCATGTACACTTTACCACGTGACATTACCCTGTTGAACAGCTTAAATTTCAAACAGTTTTCCCATCCAATTAACACTTGACAACAATGCAGGTTTCAAACAACGTGTCAAAAATCAGTGTGCAAATGGCATAGTACAATCGGTATGAACCTTGCTACATGTACACTATAGTTTGCACTTTGCCACGTGACATTACCCTGTTGGATAGTTTCAATTTCAAACAGTTTTACAATCCGATTGACACTTCACAATAATGTAAGTGTCAAACAACGCGTCAAAAATCAGTGTACAAATAGTATAGTTCAATGGGTGAGAACCTTGCAACATTTACACTATGGTGTGGACTTTACTTTACACTTTGACACATGACATTATCGTGTTGGACAGTTTAAATTTCAAACAGTTTTTCCATCCAATTGACACTTGTCAACAACGCAAGTGTCAAAAAACGTGTCAAAATGTCAACAACGCAAGTGTCAAACAACGTGACAAAAATCAGTGTACAAATTGAAATGTTCAATGGGTTAGAAATACAAGTTTTAAACAGCGTGTCAAAAATCAATGTACAAATAACAAAGTTCAATCGGTAAGAACCTTGCTTCATGTACACAATGGTGTACACTTTGGTTTAAACATTACCACGTGACATTACCCTGTTTGGCAGTTTTAATTTCAAACTATTTTTCCATCCAATTGACACTTGACAACAATGCGAGTGTCAAATAACATGTCAAAAATCAGTGTACAAATAGCAAAGTTCAATCGGTAAGAACCTTGTCACATGTACACTATGGTGTACACTTAAGTTTACACTTTGCCACTTGACATTACCTCATTGGACAATTTAAATTTGAAACAGTTTTTCCACCTAATTGACACTTGACGACAATGCAAGTGCCTAACAATGTGTCAAAAATCAGTGTGCAAATAGGAAAGTTCAATCGGTAAGGACCTTGCTACATGTACACTATGGTGTACAGACTTTAGTTTACACTTGGCCACGTGACATCATCATGTTGGACAGTTTAAATTTCAAACAGTTTTCCAATCCAATTGACACCTGACAACAAAGCAAGTATCAAACAACATGTCAAAAATCAATGTACAAATAGCGAAGTTCAATCAGTAAGAACCTCGTTACATGTACACTATAGTGTACACATTAGTTTACATTTTACCATGTGACTTTACCACATTGGACAGTTTAAATTTCAAACAGTTTTTCCATCCAATTGACACTTGACAACAATGCAAGTGTCAAACACCGTGTCAAAAATCAGTGTACAAATTGTAAAGTTCAATCGGTTAGAAATGCAAGTGTCAAACAACGTGCCAAAAATGAGTGTACAAATAGCAAAGTTCAATCGGTAAGAACCTTGCTTCATGTACACAATGGTGTACACTTTACCACGTGACATTACCCTATTGGACAGTTTAAATTTCAAACAGTTTTCCCATCCAATTCACAATTGACAACAATGCAAGTGTCAAACTTGTCAAAAATTCGTGTACAAATAGCAAAGTTCATTCGGTAAGAACCTTGCTATACGTAAACTATTGTGTACAGACTTTTGTTTACACATTGTCATGTAACATTACCCTGTTGGACAGTTTAAATTTCAAACAATTTTTCCACCAAATTGACACTTCACAAAAATGCAAGTGTCCAACAATGTGTCAAAAATCAATGTAGAAATAGCAAAGCTCAATCGGTACCTTGCTACATGTACACTATGGTGTACACTTTAGTTTACACTTTGCCACTTAACTTTACCCTGTTGGACAGTTTAAATTTCAAACAGTTTTTCCACCCAATTGACAATTGACAACAATGCAAGTTTCGAACAACGTGTAAAAAATCAGTGTACAAATACCAAAGTTCAATCGGTAAGGACCTTGCTATATGTACACTATGGTGTACACTTTAGTTTCCACATGGCCACGTGATTTTTTCTTGTTGGACAGTTTAAATTTCAAACAGTTTTCCAATCCAATTGACACCTGACAACAACACAAGTATCAAACAACATGTCAAAAATCAATGTACAAATAGCGAAGTTCAATCAGTAAGAACCTTGTCACATGTACACTATGGTGTACACTTTAGTTTACATTTTACCACGTGACACTACCACATTGGACAGTTTAAATTTCAAACAGTTTTTCCATCCAATTGACACTTGACAACAATGCAAGTATCAAACACCGTGTCAAAAATCAGTGTACGAATTGTAAAGTTCAATCGGTTAATAGTGCAAGTGTTAAACAATGTGTCAAAAATTAGTGTACAATTAGCAAAGTTCAATCAGTAAGAACCTTGCTTCATGTACACAATGATTTACACTTTGGTTTACACTTTACCACGTGATATTACCCTATTGGACAGTTTAAATTTCAAACAGTTTTCCCATCCAATTCACACTTGACAACAATGCAAGTGTCAAACAACGTGTCAAAAATCAGTGTACAAATGGCAAAGTTCAATCGGTAAGAACCTTGCTACATGTACACTATGGTGTACAGATTTTAGTTTACACATTGCTATGTGATAATACCCTGTTGGATAGTTTGAATTTCAAACCGTTTTCCAATCCAATTGACACTTGACAATAATGCAAGTGTCAAACAACATGTCAACGTAAAGTTCAATCAGAAAGCACCGTGCTACATGTACACCATGGAGTACACTTCAGTTTACAGTTTGCCACGTGACATTGCCCTGTTAGGCAGTTTAAATTTCAAACAGTTTTCTCATCAAATTGAAACTTGACAACAGTGCAAGTGTCAAACAACTTGTTGAAAATTGATGTACAAACAACAAAGTTCAATCGGTAAGAACCTTGCTACAAGTACAATATGGTGTACACATTAGTTTACACTTTACCACGTGACATTACCCCGTTGGGCAATTTAAATTTCAAATAGTTTTCCCTTCCAATTGGCACTCGGAAACAATTCAAGTGTAAAACAACGTGTCAAAAATTAGCGTACAAAGTTCAGTCGGTAAGAACTTTGCTACACGTACAATGCGATGTACAGACTTTAGTTTACACATTGCCATGTGACACTATCCTATTGGACAGCTTAAATTTCAAACTATTTTCCTATCCAATTGACACTTGAAAACAATGTAAGTGTCAAACAACGTGTCAAAAATGAGTATACAAATAACAAAGTTCAATTGGTAAGGATCGTGCTGCATGTACACCATGGTGTACACTTCAATTTACACTTTGCCACATCACATTGCCTTGTTTCACAGTTTAAATTTCAAACAGTTTTTATAATCAAATTGAAACTTGACAACAACGCAAGTGTCAAACAACTTGTCAAAAATCGATGTACAAATAGCAAGGTTCAATCGGTAAGAACCTTGCTATATGTACACTATACATTGCCACTTGACATTACCTGGTTGGACAACTTAGGTTTCAAATAATTTTCCCACCCAATTGACACTTGACGATAATGCAAGTGTCAAACAATGTGTCAAAAGTCATTGTACAGATAGGAAAGTTCATTCGGTAAGAACCTTGCCATATGTACACTATGGTGTACTGACTTTAGTTTATACATTTCCATGTGATATTACCCCACTGGAAAGTTTAAATTTCAAGCCATTTTCCCAATCCAATTGACACTTGACAACATTACAAATATTAAACAACGTGTCAAAAATCAGTGCACAAGTCGCAAAGTTCAATCGGTAATAAAACCTTGCTACATGTGCACTATGGTGTACACTTTAGTTTACACTTTGCCACTTGACATTACCCTGTGGGGCAGTTTAAATTTCAAACAATTTTCCCATCCAATTGACACTTGACAACAATGCAAGTGTCAAACAATGAGTTAAAAATTGGTGTACAAATAGCAAAGGTCAATCGGTATGAACCTTGCTATACGTACACTATGATGAGCACTTTAGTTTACACTTTACCAAGTGACATTACCCTATTTGACAGTATAAATTTTAAATAGTTTTCCCATCCAATTGACACTTGACAACAATGCAAGTGTCAAAAAACGTGTTAAAAATCAGTGTACAAATAGCAAAGTTCAGTCAGCAAGAACCTTGCTTCATGTACACTATGGTGTACACTTTGCCGCGTGACATTTCCTTGTTGGACAGTTTAAATTTCAAATAGTTTTCCCACCTAATTAACACTAGACAACAATGCAAGTGTCAAACAACGTGTCAAAAATCAGTGTACAAATGGCAATGTTCAATCGGTAAGAACCTTACTACATGTACACAACGATGTACACTTCAGTTTACACTTTGCCACGAGACATTACCCCGTTGGACAATTTAAATTTCAAATAGTTTTCCCATCCAATTGACACTTGACAACAATGCAAGTGTCAAACAACGTGTCCAAAATCTGTATACAAATAGCAAAGTTCAATTGGTAAGTACCATGCTACATGTACACTATGGTGTACATACTTTAGTATACACTTTGCAACGTGACATTACTCTATTAGACAGTTTGAATTTGAAACTATTTTCCTATCCAATTGACAATTGACAACAATACAAGTGACAAAAAACATGTCAAGTGTGCAAATAGCAAAGTTCGATCTATATGAACATTGCTACATGTACACTATGGTATACACTTTAGTTTACACTTTACCACGTGAAATTACCCTGCTGGATAGTTTAAATTTCAAACAATTTTTCCATCCAATTGACATTCGATGAGGATGCAAGTGTCAAACAACATGTCAAAAATTAGTATACATATAGCAAAGTTCAATTGGTAAAAACCTTGCTACATTTAGACTATGGTGTACACTTTAGTTTACACTTTACCACATGACATTACCCTGTTGGATGGTTTAAATTTCAAATAGTTTTTCCATCCAATTGACACTTGAGAACAATGCAAGTGTCAAACAACGTGTCAAAAGTCAGTGTATAAATAACAAAGTTCAATAGGTAAGGGCCTTGCTACATTTACACTATGGTGTACACTTTACTTTACACTTTATCACGTGACTTTATCCTTTTAGACAGTATAAATTTCAAATAGTTTTCCCATCAAATTGACACTAGACAACAAAGCATGTGTCAAACAACGTGTCAAAAATCAGTGTACAAATAGCAAAGTTAAATCAGTAAGAACCTTGCTACATGTACACTGTGGTGTACACTTTAGTTTACATTTTGTGACGTGGCATTACCTTCTTGGACAGTTTAAATTTCAAACTGTTTTCCCATCCAATTGACACTTGACAATAATGCAAGTGTCAAACAATGTGTCAAAAATCAATGTATAGATAGCAAAGTTCATTCGGTAAGAACCTTGTCATATGTACGCTATAGTGTACTGACTTTAGTTTATACATTGCCATGTGACATTACCTTGTTGGACAGTTTAAATTTCAAGCCATTTTCTCATCCAATTGACACTTGACAACAATAAATATTAAACAATGTGTCAAAAATCAGTGCACAAGTCGAAAAGTTCAATCGGTAATAAAACCTTGCTACATGTGCACTATGGTGTACACTTTAGTTTACACTTTGCCACTTGACATTACCCTATGAGACAGTTTGAATTTTAAACAATTTTCCCATCTAATTGACACTTGACAACAATACAAGTGTCAAACAATGTGTCAAAAATTGGTGTACAAATAGCAAAGGTCAATCGGTATGAACCTTACTACATGTACACTACGGTGTACACTTTAGTTTACACTTTACCATGGGACATTACCCCATTGGACAGTTTAAATTTCAAATAGTTTTCCCATCCAATTGACACTCGATGATGATGCAAGCGTCAAACAACGTGTCCAAAATCATTGTACAAATAGCAAAGGTCAATCGGTATGAACCTTACTACATGTACACTACGGTGTACACTTTAGTTTACACTTTACCATGGGACATTACCCCATTGGACAGTTTAAATTTCAAATAGTTTTCCCATCCAATTGACACTTGACAACAAAGCAAGTGTCAAACAACGTGTTAAAAATCAGTGTACAAATAGCAAAGTTCGATCTGTATGAACAATGCTACATGTGCACTATGGTGTACACTTTAGTTTACACTTTACCATGTGAAATTACCCTGCTGGACAGTTTAAATTTCAAATAGTTTTTCCATCCAATTGACACTCGATGATGATGCAAGCGTCAAACAACGTGTCAAAAATCAGTATACATATAGCAAAGTTCAATTGGTAAGAAACTTGCTACATTTAGACTATGGTGTACACTTTAGTTTACACTTTACCACGTGACATTACCCTGTTGGATGGTTTAAATTTCAAATAGTTTTTCCATCCAATTGACACTTGAGAACAATGCAAGTGTCAAACAACGTGTCCAAAGTCAGTGTATTAATAGCAAAGTTCAATAGGTTAGGGCCTTACTACATGTACACTTTGTCACGTGACATTATCCTTTTAGACAGTATAAATTTCAAATAGTTTTCACATCAAATTGACAGTAGATTACAATGCATGTGTCAAACAAGGTGTCAAAAATCAGTGTACAAATAGCAAAGTTAAATCAGTAAGAACCTTGCTACATGTACACTATGGTGTACACTTTAGTTTACACTTTGTGACGTAACTTACCCTCTTGGACAGTTTAAATTTCAAACTGTTTTCCCATCCAATTGACACTTGACAACAATCTATGTGTCAACCAATGTATAAAAAATCAGTGTACATGTTGCGAAGTCCAATCTGTAAGAACCTTGCTGCAGGAACACTATGGTATACACTTTAGTTTACACTTTGTGACGTGACATTACCCTGTTGGACAGGTTAAATTTCAAACTATTTTTCCATCCAATTGACACTTGACAACAATGTAAGTGTCAACCAGTGTGTAAAAATTCAGTGTACCAATTGCAAAGTTCAATTTGTAAGAACCTTGCTACATGTACACTATGGTGTACACTTTAGTTTACACTTTGCCACATGACATTATCCTTTTAGACAGTATAAATTTCAAATAGTCTTCCCATCAACTTGACACTAGACAACAATGCATGTGTCAAACAATGTGTAAAAAATCAGTGTACAAATAGCAATGTTCAATCGATAAGGAGCTTGTTACATGTACATTGTGGTGCACACTTTAGTTTAAATTTCAAACAGTTTAAATTTCAAACAGTTTACCCTATTGGGCAGTTTAAATTTCAAACAGTTTTAACAGTTTTCCCATCCAATTAACATTTGACAACAATGCAAGTGTAAGAACAATGTGTTAAAAATCAATGTACAAATATCAATGTTCAATCGGAAAGGAGCTTACTACATGTAAATTGTGGTGTACACTTTAGTTTACACTTTGACACGTGACATTACCCCATTAGACAGTATGAATTTCAAATAGTTTTTCCATCCAATGGACACTTGACAACAATCCAAGTGTCAAACAACGTGTCAAAAATTAATCTACAAATAGTAAAGTTCAATCGGTAAAAACCTTCCTACATGTACACTATGATGTACACTTGAGTTTACACTTTGCCATGTGACATTACCTTTTCGGATAGTTTAATTTAAAAACAATTTTCCCACCCAATTGAAACTTAACAACAATGCAAGTGTCAAAAAATGTGTCAAAAATCAATGTACAAATTGTAAAGTTCGATCCGTAAGGACCTTGCTACATGTACACTATGGTGTACACTTTAGTTACTCTTTGCCATGTGACATTACTCTATTAAACAGTATAAATTTCAATCAGCTTTCCCATCAAATTGACACTTGACAACAATGCAAGTGTCAAATAACGTGTCAAAAATTAGTGTACAAATAGCGAAGTTCAATCGGTAAGAACCTTACTACATGTACACTATGGTGTACACATTTGTTTAGACTTAGCCACGTGACTTCACCCTACTGGATAGTTTAAATTTCAAATAGTTTTCCCATCCAACTGACACTTAACAACAACGCAAGTGTAAAACAACGTGTCAAAAATTAGTGTACAAATAGCAATGTTCAATCGGTAAGGACATTGCTACATGTGCACTATGGTATATACCATAGTTTACACTTTACCACGAGACATTACCCTGTTGGACAGTTTAAATTTCAAATTGTTTTCCCATCTAATTGACACTTGAAAACAATGCAAGTATCAAACAACGTGTTCAAAATCAGTGTACAAATAGCAATATTCAATCGGTAAGGACCTTGTTAGACGTGCACATGGTGTACACTTTAGTTTACACTTTGCCACGTGACATTACTCTGTTAGACAGTGTAAATTTCAAACAATTTTCCCATCCAATTGTCACTTAACAACAATGCAAGTGTTAAACAACGTGTCAAAAATTGATGTACAAAAGTTCAATTTGTAAGAACCTTGCGACATGTACACTATGGTGTATACTTTAGTTTACACATTGCAACGTGACATTACCCTGTTGGAAAGTTTAAATTTCAAACAGTTTTCCCATCCAACTGACACTTGACAACAATGCAAGTGTCAAACAACCTGACGAAAATCAGTGTACAAGTAGCAATATTCAATCGGTAAGAACTTTGCCACATGTATACTATGGTGTACACTTTAGTTTACACTTTTCGACGTGACATTACCATGCTAGACAGTTTAAATTTCAAACAGTTTTCCCATCAAATTGAAACTTAACAATAATGCAAGTGTTAAACATGTCAAAAATCAATGTACAAATTGCAATGTTCAATCGGTAAGGACCTTGCTACATGAACACTGTGGTGTACCCTTTAGTTTACACTTTACCACGTTACATTACCCCGTTAGACAGTATTAATTTCAAATTGTTTTTCCATCCAATTGACACCTGGCAACAATGCAAGTGTCAAACCACGTGTCAAAAATCAGTGTACAAATAGTAATGTTCAATCGGTAAGAACCTTGCTACATGTATACTATGGTGTACGCTTGAGTTTACACTATGCCACGTGACATTATCATGTTGGATAGTTTAATTTAGAAATAGTTTTCCCATCCAATTGACACTTAACAGCAATACAAGTAGCAAAGTTCGATCTGTAAGGACCTAGCTACATGTACACTATGGTGTACACTTTAGTTTACACTTTACCACGTGATATTACCCTGTTAGACAGTACAAATTTCAATCATCTTTCCCATCCAATTGACACTTAACTATAATTCAAGTGTCAAATAACGTGTCAAAAATCAGTGTACAAATAGCAAAGTTCAGTCGGTAAGAACCTTGCTATATGTACACTTTAGTTTACACTTTGCCACGATTCATTACCCCGTTAGACAGTTTAAATGTAAAAAAAATTTCTTGTACAATTGACACTTGACAACAACGCAAGTGTTAAACAATGAGTCAAAAACCAGTGTACAAATAGCAATGTTCAATTGGTAAGGACCTTATTACATGTACACTATGGTATACACTTTAGTTTACACTTTACCTTGTGACATTACCCTATTGGACAGTTTAATTTAAAAATAATTTTTCCATCCAATTGACACTCAACAGCAATGCAAGTGTTAAAAAATGTGTAAAAATCAGTGTACAAGTAGCAAAGTTCGATCCGCAAGGACTTTACTACATGTACACTATGGTGTACACAATTGTTTACACTTAGCCATGTGACATTACCCTGTTGAATAGTTTAAATTTCAAACAGTTATCCCCTCGAATTGACACTTGACAACAATGCGAGTGTCAAATAGTGTTTCAAAAATTAGTGTTCAAATAGCAAACTTCAATTGGCAAGAACCATGCTACATGTACATGCACTTTAATTTACACTTTGCCATGTGACATTACCCTGTTGGACAGTTTAAATTTAAAACATTTTTCCCATCCAATTGTCACTTGACAACAATGCAAGGGTTAAACAGCGTGTTAAAAATTGATATACAAATAGCAAAGTTCAATCGATAAGAACATTGCTACATGTACACTATGGTGTACACTTTAGTTTACACATTGCCACGTGACATTACCCTTGTTGGACATTTTAAATTTTAAACAGTTTTCAAATCCAATTGATGCTAGACAGCGATGCAAGTGTCAAACAACGTGTCCAAAATCAGTGTAGAAATAGCAAAGTTCAATTGGTAAGAACCTCGCTACGTGTACACTACGGTGCACACTTTAGTTTACAATTTACCATGTGACATTGCCCTATTAAAAACTTTAAATTTCAAATAGTTTTTCCATCCAATTGACACCAGACAACAATGCAAGTGTAAAACAACATGTCCAAAATCAGTGTACAAATAGCAAAGTTCAACTACTAAGAATCTTGCTACATATACACTATAGTGTACACACTTTAGTTTACACCTTATCACGTGACATTACCCTATTGAAAAGTTTAAATTTCAAATAGTTTTCCCATTGAATTGACACCTGACAATAATGCAAGTGTCAAACAATGTGTCAAAAATCAGTGTGTAAATAGCAAAGTTCAATCGGTAAGGTTCTTGCTACATTTACACTATTGTGTACACTTTAGTTTATACTTTACCTCGTGACATTACACTTTTAGATAGTATAAATTTCAAATAGTTTTCTCATCCAATTGACACTTGACAACAATCCAAGTGTCAAACAAAGTGTCAAAATTCAGAGTACAAATAGCAAAGTTCAATCTGTAAGAACCTTGCTACATTTACACTATGGTGTACACTTTAGTTTACACATTACAACGTGACATTACCCTGTTGAACAGTTTAAATCTCAAACTATTTTCCCATCCAATTGACACTTGACAACAATCCAGGTGTCAACCAATGTATAAAAAATCAGTGTACATGTTGTGAAGTCCAATCTGTAAGCACCTTGCTGCATGTACACTATGGTGTACACTTTAGTTTACACTTTGTGACGTGACATTGCCCTGTTGGACAGGTTAAATTTCAAACTATTTTTCCATCCAATTGACACTTGACAACAATACAAGTGTCAACCATTGTGTAAAAAATCAGTGTACAAATTGCAAAGTTCAATTTGTAAGAACCTTGCTACATGTATACTATGGTGTACACTTTAGTTTACACTTTGCCACATGACATTATCCTTTTAGACAGTATAAATTTCAAATAGTTTTCCCATCAACTTGACACTAGACAACAATGCATGTGTCAAACAATGTGTAAAAAATCAGTGTACAAATAGCAATGTTCAATCAATAAGGAGCTTGTTACATGTACATTGTGGTGTACACTTTAGTTTAAACTTTGCCACGTGAGGTTACCCTATTGGGCAGTTTAAATTTCAAACAGTTTTAACAGTTTTCCCATCCAATTGACACTTGACAACAATGCAAGTGTTAAACATGTCAAAAATCAGTGTACAAATATTAATGTTCAATCGGTAAGGACCTTGCTACATGAACACTGTGGTGTACCCTTTAGTTTACACTTTACTGCGTTACATTACCCTGTTAGACAGTATTAATTTCAAATAGTTTTTCCATCCAATTGACACTTGACAACAATGCAACTGTCAAACAACGTGTCAAAAATCAGTGTACAAATAGTAAAGTTCAATCCGTAAGAACCTTGCTGCATGTACACTTGAGTTTACACTTTGCCACGTGACATTACCCTATTGAATAGTTTAATTTAAAAATAGTCTTCCCATCCAATTGACACTTAACAGCAATGCAAGTGTTAAAAAATGTGTAAAAAATCAGTGTACAAATAGCAAAGTTCCATCCGTAAGGACCTAGCTACATATACATTATGGTGCACACTTTAGTTTATAAATTACCATGTGACATTACCCTACTAGACAGTACAAATTTCAATCAGCTTTCCCATCCAATTGACACTTGACAACAATGCAAGTGTCAAATAACGTGTCAAAAATTAGTGTACAAATAGCAAAGTTTAATCGGTAAGAACCTTGTTATATGTACACTATGGTGTACATTTTAGTTTACACATTACCTCGAGATATTACCCTATTGGACAGTTTAAATTTCAAATAGGTTTCCATCCTATTGACACTTGACAATAGTGCAAGTGTCAAAGAACGTGTCAAAAATCGGTGTACAAATAGCAATGTTCAATCAGTAAGGACCTTGCTACATGTTCACTGTGGAGTACACTTTAGTTTACACTTTGCCACATGACATTACCCCATGGACGATTTAAATTTCAGATAGTATTCCCATCCAATTGACACTTGACAACAATACAAGGGTCAAACTACATGTCAAAAATTAGTGTACAAATGGAAAATTTCAATCGGCAATAACCTTGCTATATGTACACTATGGTGTACACTTGAGTTTACACTTTACCATGTGACATTACCATGTTGGATAGTTTAATTTAGAAATAGATTTCCCATCCAACTGACACTTAACAACAATGCAAGCGTCAAAAATCAGTGTACAAATAGCAAAGTTCGATCCGTAAGGACCTTGCTACATGTACACTATGGTGTACACATTAGTTTACACTTTGCCACGTGACAATACCCTATTGGATAGTTTAATCAGCTTTCCCATTCAATTGACACTTGACAACAATGCAAGTGTCAAAAAATGTGTCAAAAATCAGGGTACAATAGCAATGTTCAATCGGTAAGAACCTTGCTACATGTGTAATGTGGTGTACACTTTAGTTTACACTTTGCCACATGACATTACCCTGTTGGACAGTTTAAATTTGAAACAGTTTTTCAATCCCATTGACACTTGACAACAATACAAGTATTAAACAATGTGTCAAAAATTAGTGTACAAATAGCAATTTTCAATCGGTAACGACCTTGCAACATGTACACTATGGTGTACACTTTAGTTTACACTTTGTCACATGACATTACCCCATTAGACAGTATAAATTTCAAAGTGTTTTTCCATCCAATTGACACTTGAAAACAATGCAAGTGTCAAATAACGTATCAAAAATTAGTGTACAAATAGCAAAATTCAATCGGTAAGAACCTTGCTACATGCAAACCATGGTGTACACTTTAGTTTACACTTTGCCATGTGACATTACCATGTTGGATAGTTTAAATTATAAATAGTTTTCTCATCCAATTGACACTTCACAATAATACAAGTGTAAAAAAAAGTGTCAAAAATCAGGGTACAAATAGCGAAGTTCAATCCGTAAAGACCTTGCTACATGTACACTATGGTGTACAATTTAGTTTACACTTTACCACGTGAAATTACCCTATTAGACAGTACAAATTTCAAGCAGTTTTCCCATCTAATTGACACTTGACAACAATGCAAGCCTCAAACGTGTCAAAAATCAGTGTACAAATAACAAAGTTCAATTGGTAAGAACCTTGCTACATGTACACTATGCTGTACACTTTAATTTACACTCTACCACGTGACATTATCCTGTTGGACAGTTGAAATTTCAAACAATTTTCCCATCAAACTGACACTTGACAACAATGCAAGTTACGAACAGCGTGCAAAAAATCTGTGTACAAATCGCAAAGTTCAATCGGTAAGAACCTTGCTACATGTACACTATGGTGTACACTTTGGTTTACACTTTGTCACATGACATTAGCATGCTGGACAGTTTAAATTTCAAACAGTTTTCCCATCCAATTGACACTTGACAACATTGCAAGTGTCATGCAACGTGTCAAAAATTAGTGTACAAATAGCAATGTTCAATCGGTAAGAACCATGCTACATGTATACCATGGTGTGCACTTTAGTTTACACTTTGCCACGTGACATTACCTGTTGGACAATTTAAATTTCAAATAGTTTTCCCATCCAATTGACACTTGAGAACAATGCAGGTGTCAAATAACGTATCAAAAATCAGTCTACAAATAGCAAAGTTCAATCGGTAAGAACCTTACTATACGTACACTATGGTGTACACTTGTAATACTCCGAAATTTTATGCTCGTTTAAATTTCTTTAGGATAGCGATTTAGCTTTCAATATTATTTTGGCCATAAGAAAAGGGGGCACCACCTTTGTAGTGGTTAATGCTAGAGGTAGTTAATGAATATAGGCATGAAGTGCTAAATGTTGTGTGCGCATGAAGTGATTATTAGTTAGTCGAAACTTAAGTCAAGTCTGAATTTGAATCAAGTGGATTATTTTGTTAGGACTTCAATTGACCAAACGATTAAATTATTTTACAATCTACAATTTTGAATATGTAAGTTGGATACAAGTTTAAATTTGGGATATGCTTTGCTAGTAATAAAAGTTAGAGGGGTTAGATTATATTAGTTGAAAAGATAAGAGACTTCCTTTGTAAATCTAGGTTTTGTAGCCACTTATTACCCTATAATCAACCCACTTGTCATCCATCATCACCATACACTTAGATAATAGACTAAACATGTGTAGAAACAAGAAAAAAAAGGAAAAATGGAAAGAAAGAGAGGTGAGGCGGTGGAGATGGAAAAAGGAGGAAAAAATATCAATCATTTATCCTTATCTTTATATATGCATATATATCCATATCCATTGCCATAGAGAAAAGATTTCCTTCACTTTGCAAAACACTTATACACTCAAATAGAGAGCAAAACCGAAAATAAGAAAGGAAAGGAAAGGGAAGTAAGCCTAACACTTTCAATTCATATTTCAATCGAAGATCTTCAAGTTTTATGGTATGATACTTTCTATGCTTAAGGGGTATGATCTTCATGGTAATATTTATGCTTAAACTATGCATGAAAAACCATAATATGATTATGGTGGACAAGTCCACAAAATTAGATATCTATTTATGCCTTAGGACAAGTCCGAAGGGCACTGACAAGCCGGAGTGTGCAAGTATGGGTTTGATTGCATTCTTTTGTGTAGTATTATCATGATAAAAATCCAAGCATGGTATCTTACTGAGTATTCCTTATACTCATAGTATGTTATGCTAAATTTTTAGATCCATGATCGTTGGATTGATGGAAGTTAGTTGACAAAATCGATGATGGATTAAGGACAAAGATGTTTTGTACCGAAAGTTTCTTTTGTGTATTTTGTTCGATGACTGTTTTTCCATCTGTTTTTCTTATGGTATTATGTAAAAATATGTACATGATATGATGCAATATGGTATTAATAGTAAATTTTGTAATTATATCTTTCATGTTATGTTAAGAGACATTTTTGTAGTTTATTGTTCTTACAAGAGACAAAAGGCAGAAACGGGACAGTTTCTGGAGTCAATTTCAAAATGATGTTTCTAACTCTATAAACGTCCATTTGAGACTCTAAAAATATTTCTGTTTTCCTCTTGGAGTTTTCTAAATGTGGCCGAAGGAATCACTCAATTTGGATATCTATGGCCTGAGTTATCAAGGTTTTAACGTCAAGGGATCAATCTGGATTTCCTGTGTAATACTTCACTGTTTTCAGTAAAACGTCTATATCATATGATCTTGGAAAATTTTTACATTTTAACCTAGAAAACTAATTGAAATTATCTTTCTAATGCCGCAAATTTCATGTAAAACGGAGTTGGGATGAATTTTATAAAAATTGTCAAACTTGCTGCCCCAACTAACCTTGATAGTGCCGAGGCCGTATATGTATTGTATAATTTCATGTTGACATGCACTTTTACCGGCCATCAAATTTTATAAGAATTGTTTTACCAAATTGAAAAATAAGTTTCTAACATGTAATACTTCTATTTAAGAGTATTTACATGTACCAAAGGCAGAAGTTATTATGTTTAGTACGTGACCCTCGAAGCTTAAGTTCGGGGTGTCACAACACTTTAGTTTACACTTTGCCACGTCACATTACCATGTTGGATAGTCTAAATTACAAGCAATTTTCCCATCCAATTGACACTTCACAATAATGAAAGTGTCAAAAAAAGTGTCAAAAAAAGTGTCAAAAATAAGTGTAAAAATATCAAAGTTCAATACATAAGGACCTTGCTACATATACACTATGGTGTACACTTTAGTTTACACTTTGTCACGTGACATTACCCTATTGGACAGTTTAAATTTCAAACAATTTTCTCCATCCAATTGACACTTGAAAACAATGCAAGTGCCAATCAACGTGTTAAAAATCAGTGTAAAAATAGCAATGTTCAATCGGTAAGGACCTTGTTACATGTACCCTATGGTGTACACTTTAGTTTACCCTTTGCCACGTGACATTACCCTGTTAGACAGCATAAATTTCAACTAGTTTTCCCATTCAATTATCACTGGACAACAACGCATGTGTCAAACAATGTGTCAAAAATTGGTGTACAAATAGCAAAGTTCATTCGGTAAGAACCTTCCTACATGTACACTATGGCATACACTTTAGTTTACACTTTGCCACCTGGCAATACCATGTTGGACAGTTTGAATTTTCAACAGTTTTCCCATCCAATTGACAATTGACAACAACGCAAGTGTCGAACAACGGGTCAAAATTTAGTTTACAAATAGCAAAGATCAATTGGTAAGAACTTTGCTACATGTACACTATGGTGTACACTTTAGTTTACACTTAGCCACGTGATATTACCGTGTTGGACAGTTTAAATTTCAAACAGTTATCCCATCGAATTGACACTTGACAACAATGCAAGTGTCAAACAACATTTTAAAAATTAGTGTTCAAATAGCAATGTTCAATCGGTAAGGACCTTGCTATATGTACACTATAGTGTACACTTTAACTTACACTTTGCCACATGACATTATCCCGTTCGACAGTATAAATTTCAAACAGTTTTTCAATCCAATTGACACTTGACAACAATGTAAGTGTCAAACAATGTATTAAAAATTAGTGTACAAATAGCAAAGTTCAATCGGTAAGAACCTTGCTACATGTAAACTATGGTGTACACTTTAGTTTACACTTTGCCACATCACATTACCTTGTTGGATAGTTTAAATGACAAACAGTTTTTTCATCCAATTGACACTTCACAATGATGCAAGTGTCAAAAAAGTGTCAAAAATCAGTGTACAAATAGCAAATTTCAATACATAAGGACCTTGCTACATGTACACTATGGTGTACACTTTGCCACGTGACATTACCCTTTGCCACGTGATGTTACCCTGTTAGATAGTATAAATTTCAAATAGTTTTTCCATCTAATTGACACTTGCCAATAATGTAAGCCTCAAACAACATGCCAAAAATCAGTGTACAAACAACAAAGTTCAATCAGTAAGAACCTTGCTACATGTACACTATTGTGTACACTTAAGTTTACACTTTACCACGTGAAATGACCCTATTGGACAGTTTAAATTTCAAATAGTTTTTCTATCCAATTAACACTTGACAACAATGCAAGTGTCGAACAACGTGCAAAAAATCTTTGTACAAATCGCGAAGTTCAATCGATAAGAACCTTGCTACATGTACACTGTGGTGTACATTTTAATTTACACTTTGCCACATGACATTAGCCTGCTGGACAGTTTAAATTTCAAATAATTTTCCCATCCAATTGACACTTGACAACATTGCAAGTGCCAAACAACATGTCAAAAATCAGTGTACAAATCTTAAAGTTCTATCGGTAAGAACCTTGCTACACGTACACTATGGTGTACATTTTAGTTTACACTTTGCCATGTGACATTCCCCTATTGGACAGTTTAAATTTTAAACAGATTTCCCTTACAATTGACACTTGACAACAATGCAAGTGTCAAATAGCAAAGATCAATCAGTAAGAACCTTGCCACATGTACACTATAGTGTACACTTTAGTTTACACTTTACCACGTGACATTACTCTGTTGGACAGTTTAAATTTCAAATAGTTTTCCTATCGAATTGACACTTAACAACAATGGAAGCATCAAACAACGTGTCCAAAATTAGTGTAGAAATAGCAAAGTTCATTCGGTAAGAACCTTGCTGTATGTACACTATGGTGTACAAACTTTAGTTTTTACATTGCCATGTGACATTACCCTGTTGGACAGTTTAAATTTCAAGCCATTTTTCCATCCAATTGACACTTGACAGCAATACAAATATTAAACAACGTGTTAAAAATCAGTGTACAAATAGTAATGTTCAATCGGTAAGAACCATGCTACATGTATACTATGGTGTACAGTTTAATTTACACTTTGCCACATGACATTACCCTGTTGGACAATTTAAATTTCAAATAGTTTTCTCGTCCAACACTTGACAACAATGCATGTGCAAAACAACGTGTCAAAAATTTGTGTACAAATAGCATTGTTCAATCAGTAAGGACCTCGCTACATGTACACTATGGCGTACACTTTAGCTTACACTTTCCCACGTCATATTACCCCATTAGACATTATAAATTTCATACATTTTTCCCATCCAATTGACACTTGACAACAATGCAAGTGTCAAACAACATATCAAAAATCATTGTACAAATAGCAAAGTTTAATACATAAGGACCTTGCTACATATACACTATGGTTCACACTTTAATTTACATTTTGCCACGTGACATTACCCTGCTGGACAGTTTAAATTTCAAACAGTTTTCCCCACCGAATTGACACTTGAAAACAATGTAAGTACCAAACAACATGTTAAAAATCAGTGTACAAATAGCAATGTTCAATCGATAAGGACCTTGTTACTTGTACACTATGGCGTACACTTTAGTTTACACTTTGCCACATGACATTACCCTATTAGATAGTATAAATTTCAAACAGTTTTCCATCCAATTGACACTTGACAACAATGCATGTGTCAAACAACGTGTCAAAAATTGGTGTACAAAGAGCAAAGTTCAATCGGTAAGGATTTTGGTATATGTATACTATGGTGTACACAATTTTGTTTACAATTTACGAAGCGACATTACCCTACTGGACATTTTAAATTTCAAATAGTTTTATCATCTAATTGACACTTGACAACAATTCAAGTGTCAAACAACGTGTTGAAACTCAACTTACAAATAGTAAAGTTCAATGGGTAAGAACCTTGCTACATGTTCACTGTGCTGTACACTTTAGTTTACACTTTGCCATGTGAGATTACCTTGTCGGACAGTTTAAATTTCAAATAGTTTTCCTATCGAATTGACACTTGACAGCAATGGAAATGTTAAACAACGTGTCAAAAATTAGTGTACAAATAGCAAAGTTCAATCGGTAAGAACCTTGCACATGTACGCTATGGTGTAAACTTTAGTTTACACTTTGCCACGTAATGTTACCCTGTTGGATAGTTTAAATTTTAGGCTGTTTTCAAATTGACACTAGACAACAATACAAGTGTCAAACAATGGGTCAAAAATCAGCATACAAATAGTAAAGTTCAATCTGTTTAAAACATGCTGCATGTACACTATGGTGTACTTATTAGTTTACACTTTGTCACGTGACATTACCCCGCTGGACAGTTTAAATTTCAAACAGTTTTTCCATCCAGTTGACAATTGATGACAATGCAAGTGTCAAACAACGTGTCAAAAATTAGTGTACAAATAGCAAAGGTCAATCTGTATGAACCATACTACATGTACACTATGGTGTACACTTTAGTTTACACTTTACCACGTGACATTACGATGCTGGACAGTTTAAATTTCAAACAGTTTTCCCATCCAATTGACATTTGACAACAATGAAAGTGTCAAATAACTTGTCAAAAATCAGCGTACAAATAGCAAAGTTCAATCGGTATGAATCATGTTACATGTACACTATGGTACACACTTTAGTTTACACATTGCCATGTGATATTACCCTGTTGGACAGTTTAAAATTCAACTAGTTTTTCCATCCAATTGACACTTGACAGCAATGCAAGTGTCAAAAAATGTGTAAAAAATCAGTGTACAAATGGAAAAGTTCGATCCGTAAGGGTGTTGCTATATGTACACTGTGGTGTACACTTTAGTTTATACTTTGCCACGTGACATTGCCCTGTTAGATAGTAGAAATTTCAAACAGCTTTCCTATCCAATTGACACTTAACAACAATGCAAGTGTCAAACAACATTTCAAAAATTAGTGCAAAAATAGCAAAGTTCAATCGATAAGAATCTTGCTACATGTACACTATGGTGTACACTTTAGTTTATACTTTGCCACATGATGTTACACTGTTGGACTGTTTAAATTTCAAACAATTTTTCCATCTAATTGATACTTGCCAACAATGCAAGTGTTAAGCAATGTATCAAAAATCAGTGTGCAACGAGCAATGTTAAATCGCTAAGGACCTTGCTATATGTACACTATGGTGTACACTTTAGTTTACACTTTACCACGTGACATTACCCTGTTAGACATTATAAATTTCAAATAGTTTTCCCTTCCAATTGACACTTGACAACAATGCAAGTGTCCAACAACGTGTCAAAAATCAGTGTACAAATAGCAAAGTTCAATCGGCAAGAAACTTGCTACATGTACACTATGGTGTACATTTTAGTTTACACTTTGTCACATGAGATTACCCTATTGGACAGTTTAAATTTCAAACAGTTTTTCCAACCAATAAATGCTTAACAACAACATAAGTATCAAACAACGTTTCAAAAATCAGTGCAAAAATAACAAAGTTCAATCGATAAGAACCTTGCTACATGTACGCTATGGTGTACACATTAGTTTACACTTTGACACATGACATTACCCTGTCAGACAATTTAAATTTCAAACAATTTTGTCATCGAATTGACACTTGACAACAATGGAAGTGTTAAACAACATGTTAAAAACCAGTGTACAAAGAGCAATGTTCAATCGCTAAGGACCTTGCTACAGGTACACTATGGTGTACACTTTAGTTTACACTTTACCATGTGACATTACCCTGTTAGACATTATAGATTTCAAACAGTTTTCCAATCCAATTGACACTTGACAATAATACAAGTGTCAAACACCTAGTCAAAAATCAGTGTACAAATAGCAAAGTTCAATCGGTAAGAACCTTGCTACTTGTACACTATGGTATACACTTTAGTTTACACTTTGCCACATAACGTTACACTGTTGGAATGTTTAAATTTCAAACAATTCCCATCTAATTGACACTTGACAACAATGCAAGTGTTAAACAACGTGTCAAAAATCAGTGTGCAAAGAGCAATGTTCAATCGCTAAGGACCTTGCTACATGTACACTATGGTATACACTTTAGTTTACACTTTACCATGTGACTTACCCTTTTAGACATTATAAATTTCAAACAATTTTTCCATCCAATTGACACTTGACAACAATGCAAGTGTCAAACAACTTGTCAAAATCATTGTACAAATAGCAAAGTTCAATCGGTAAGAACCTTGCTACATGTATACTATAGTGTACACTTTAGTTCACACTTCACCACGTGACATTCCCCTGTTGGACACTTTAAATTTCAAACAGGTTTCCCATCCAATTGACACTTGACAACAATGTAAGTGCCAAGCGACGTGTTAAAAATTAGTGTACAAATGGCACAGTTCAATCGGAAATAACCTTGCTATATGTACACTATGGTGTACAGTTTAGTTTACACTTTGCCATGTGACATTGCCCTGTTGGGCAATTTAAAATTCAAATTGTTTTCCCATCCAATTGACACTTGACAACAATGCAAGTGTCAAACAACGTGTCAAAAATTAGTGTACAAATAGCAAAGTTCACAATTGATGACAATGCAAGTGTCAAACAACGTGTCAAAAATTAGTGTACAAATAGCAAAGTTCAATCGGTAAGAAACTTGCTACGTGCACACAACGGTGTATACTTTAGTTAACACTTTGCCATGTGACACTACCTTGTAGGACAGTTTAAATTTCAAACTATTTTCACATCCAATTGAAACTCAACAATAATGCAAGAGTCAAACAATGTGACTAAAATCAGTGTACAAATAGCAAAGTTCAATCGGTAATAACCTTGCTACATGTACACTACGGTGTACACTTTAGTTTACACTTTACCACGTGACATTGCCCTGTTGGACAATTTAAATTTCAAAATGTTTTCTCATCCAATTGACACCTGACTACAATGCAAGTGTCAAACAACGAGTCAAAAATCAATGTACAAATAGCAAAGTTCAATCGGTAAGAACCATGCTACATGTACACTACGGTGTACACTTTAGTTTACACTTTACCACGTGACACTAACTTGTTGGACAGTTTAAATTTCACATCCAATTGAAACTCGACAACATTGCAAGTGTTAAACAACATGTCAAAAATCATTGTACAAATAGGAAAGTTCAATCGGTAATAACCTTACTACATGTACACTATGGCGTACACTTTTGTTCACACTTTGCCACGTGACACAACCCCGTTAGATAGTATAAATTTCAAAAAGTTTTCCCATCCAATTGACACTTGACAGCAATGAAAGTGTCAAACAACGTGTCAAATATCAATGTATAAATAGCAAAGTTCAATCGATAAGAATCTCGCTACATATACACGATGGTGTACACTTTAATTTATACTTTACCACGTAACATTACTCTGTTGGACAGTTTTAATTTCAAACAATTTTTCCATCCAATTGATACTTGAAAACAATCCAAGTGTCAAATAACGTGTCAAAAATCAGCGTACAAATAGCAAAGTTCAATTGGTAAGAACCTTGCAACATGTACACTATGATGTACACTTTAGTTTACACTTTGCCACGTGATATTACCCTATCGGACAGTTTTAATTTTAAACTTTTTCTCAATCCAATTGACACTTGACAACAACGCAAGTGTCAAGCAACGTGTTAAAAATCAATGTATGAATAGCATAGTTCAATCGGCAAGAACCTAGCTACATGTACACTAGGGTGTACACTTTAGTTTACACTTTGCCACATGACATTACCCTGTTGGACAATTTAAATTTCAAATAGTTTTCCCATCCAATTGATACTTGATAGCAATGCAAGTGTCAAACAACGTGTCAAAAATCAATTTACAAATAGCAAAATTCAATCGGTAATAACCTTGCTACATGTACACTATGGTGTACACTTTTGTTTACACTTTGCCACGTGACATTACCCTGTTAGATAGTATAAATTTCAAATAGTTTTTGCATCCAATTGACACTTGACAACAATGAAAGTATGTGTCAAATATCAGTGTATGAATAGCAAAGTTCAATCAGTAAGAATCTTGCTACATGTAAACGATGGTGTACACTTTAATTTACACTTTCCCACGTGACATTACCCTGTTGGACGGTTTTAATTTCAAATAGCTTTCCCGTCCAGTTGACACTTGAAAATAATGAAAGTGTCAAACAACGTGTCAAAAATCAGTGTACAAATAGCAATTTTCAATCGGTAAGGACTTTGCTACATGAACACTGTGGTGAACACTTTAGTTTACACTGTGCCACGTGACATTGCCCAGTTAGATAGTATAAATTTCAAACAGTTTTCCTAGCCAATTGACACTTGACAACAGTGCAAGTGTGAAACAACATGTCAAAAATCGGTGTACAAATAGCAAAGTTCAGTCGGTAAGGACCTTGCTACAAGTACACTATGGTTTACACTTTACCACGTGACATTACCCTATTGGAAAGTTCAAATTTAAAACATTTTTCCCATCCAATTAACACTTGACAACAATGCAAGTGTCAAACAACGTGTCAAAAATCAGTGTACAAGTAGGAAAGTTTAATCGGTAAGAACCTTGCTACATGTACACTACGATGTACACTTTTATTTACACTTTGCCACGTGACACTACCCCGTTAGATAGTATAAATTTCAAACAAATTTTCCATCCAATTGACACTTGACAACAACGAAAGTGTCAAACAACGTATCAAATATCAGTGTAGAAATAGCAAAGTTCAATCGATAAGAATCTTGCTACATGTACACAATGGTGTACACTTTAATTTACACTTTACCATGTGACATTACTCTGTTGAACAGTTTTAATTTCAAACAATTTTCCCAGCCAGTTAACACTTGAAAATAATGCAAGTGTCAACTATCGTGTCAAAAATCAATGTACAAATAGCAAAGTTCAATTGGTAAGAACCTTGCTACATGTACACTATGATGTACACTTTAGTTTACACTTTGCCACATGATATTACCTAGTCTGACAGTTTTAATATCTAAACTTTTTTCCATCCAATTGATACTTGACAACAATGCGAGTGTCAAACAACATGTCATAAATTAGAGTACAAATAGCAATGTTCAATCAATAAGAACCTTGCTACACGTACACTATGGTGTACACTTTAGTTTACACTTTGCCACGTGACATTACCATGCTGGACAGTTTAAATTTCAAACCGTTTTCCCATCCACTTGACACTTGACAACAATACAAGTGTCAAACGACTTGCAAAAGTAAGTGTACAAATAAAAAAGTTCAATCGGTATGAACCATGCTACAAGTACACTATGGTATACACTTTAGTTTGCACGTTGCCATGTGACTTTACCCAGTTAGACAATTTAAAATTCCACCAGTTTTTCCATCCAATTGACACTTGACAGCAATGCAAGTGTAAAAAAAGTGTCAAAAATCAGTGTACAAATAGTAAAGTTTTGATCCGTAAGGACATTGCTACGTGTACACTATGATGTATATTTAGTTTACACTTTGGCACGTGACATTACGCTATTAGACAGTATAAATTTCAAATCGTTTTCCCATCCAATTGACACTTGACAACAATGCAAGTGTCAAACAACGTGTCAGAAATCAGTGTACAAATAGCAAAGTTCAATCGGTAAGAACCTTGCCACTTGTACACTACGGTGTACACTTTAGTTTACACTTTGCAACGTGACATTGTCCTGTTATACAATTTAAATTTCAAACCATTTTTCCATCCAATTAACGCTTGACAACAATGCAAGTGTCAAACATCTTGTCAAATATAAGTGTAAGTAGCAAAATTCAATCGATAAGAACCTTGTTACATGTACACTATGGTGTATACCTTAGTTTACACTTTGCCACGTGACACTACCATGTTGGACAGTTTGAATTTCTAAGTATTTTCACATCCAATTGGCACTTGACAACAATGCAAGTGTCAAACAATGTGTCAAAAATCATTGTACAAATAGCAAAGTTCAATCGGTAAGAACCTTGCTACATGTACACTATGGTGTACACTTTAGTTTAAACCTTTCCACGTGACACTTCTTTGTTGGACAGTTTAAATTTCAAACTATTTTCACATCAAATTGACACTCGACAACAATGTAAGTGTCTAACAACGTATCAAAAATCAAGACACAAATAGCAAAGTTCAATTGTTAATAACATTGCTACATGTACACTATGGTGTACACATTAGTTTACACTTTGCCATGTGGCATTACCCTGTTGGAAAGTTTAAATTTCAAACAGTTTTCCCATCTAATTGACACTTGACAACAATGCAAGTGCTAAACGACGTGTCAAAAATCTATGCACAAAGTGCAATGTTCAATTGCTAAGTACCTTGCTACATGTACACTATGTTGTACACTTTAGTTTATACTTTACCACGTGATATTATCTTGTTAGACATTATAAATTTCAAATAGTTTTCCCATCCAATTGACACTTGACAATAATGCGAGTGCCAAACAACGTGTCAAAAGTCAGTGTACAAATAGCAAAGTTTAATCCGTAAGAACCTTGCTACATGTACACTTTAGTTTACACTTTGCCACATGACATTACCCTATTGGACGGTTTAAATTTCAAACTATTTTCTCATCCAATTGACACTTGACAACAATGCAAGTATCGAACAACGTGACAAAAATCAATGTATAATAGCAAAGTTCAATCGGTAAGAATCTTGACACATGTACACTACGGTGTACACTTTAGTTTACACTTTGCTACGTGACATTGCCATGTTGAAAAATTTAAATTTCAAACAAATTTTCCCATTCAAATCGACACTTGACAACAATGCAAGTGTCGAAGAATGTGTCAAAAATCAATGTACAATAGCAAAGTTCAATTGGTAAGAACATTGCCACATGTACACTACGGTGTACACTTTAGTTTACACTTGGCCACGTGACATTGCCCTGTTGGACAATTTAAATTTCAAATAGTTTTCCCCTCCAATTGACACTTGACAACACTGTAAGTATCAAAAAATGTGTCAAAAATCAGTTTACAAATAGCAAAGTTCGATCCGTAAGGCTATTGCAACTTGTACACTATGGTGTATACAATTAGTTTACACTTTGCCATGTGACATTACCCTGTTAGACACTATAAATTTTAAACAGTTTTCCCATCTAATTGACACTTGACAACAATGCAAGTGTCAAACAACGTGTCAAAAATCAGTGTACAAAGAGCAATGTTCAATCGCTAAGGACCTTGCTACATGTACACTATGGTATACACTTTAGTTTACACTTTACCATGTGACTTACCCTTTTAGACATTATAAATTTCAAACAATTTTTCCATCCAATTGACACTTGACAACAATGCAAGTGTCAAACAACTTGTCCAAATCATTGTACAAATAGCAAAGTTCAATCAGTAAGAACCTTGCTACATGTACACTATGGTGCACACTTTAGTTTACACTTTGCCACATGACACTACCTTGTTGGACAGTTTAAATTTCAAACTATTTTCCCATCCAATTGACACTCGACAACAATATAAGTGTCTAACAACATGTCAAAAATCAATGTAGAAATAGCAAAATTCGATCGGTAAGAACCTTGCTACATGTACACTATGGCTTATACTTTAGTTTACACTTTGCCACATGACATTGCCATGCTGGACAATTTAAATTTCAAACAGTTTTCCCATTCAATTAACACTTGACAACAGTGTAAGTATCAAACAACGTGTCAAAAATCAGTATACAAATAGCAAAGTTCAATCGGTAAGAACCTTGCTACATGTACACTGCGACGTACACTTTAGTTTACACTTTACCACGTGATATTACCGTGTTAGACAGTTTAAATTTCGAACAGTTTTCCCATCTAATTGACATTTCGTAATAATGCAAATGTCAAAAAACGTGTCAAACATCAGTGAATAAATGGCAAAGTTTAATCGGCAAGAACCTTGCTAGATGTACACTATGGTGTATACTTTAGTTTACACTTTGCCACATGATATTACCCTTATTGGGCAGTTTTAATTTCAAACTTTTTTCCCATCCAATTAACACTAGACAACAATGTAAATATCAAACAACGTGTCAAAAATCAGTATACAAATAGCAAAGTTCAATTGGTAAGAACCTTGCTACATGTACACTACAATGTACACTTTAGTTTACACTTTGCCACGTGATATTACCGTGTTGGATAGTTTAAATTTCGAACAGTTTTCCCATCTAATTGACATTTCGTAACAATGCAAATGTCAAACAACGTGTCAAACATCAGTGAATAAATGGCAAAGTTCAATCGGCAAGAACATTGCTACACGTACACTATGGTGTACACTTTAGCTTACACTTTGCCACGTGATATTACCCTATTGGACAATTTAAATTTCAAACTTTTTTCCCATCCAATTGACACTTGACAACAATGCAAGTGTTAAACAATGTGTCAAAAATTAGTGTACAAATAGCAAAGTTCAGTTGGTAAGAATCTTGCTATATGTACACTGTGGTGTAGATTTTAGTTTACACTTTGCCACGTGACATTACCCTATTAGACAATATAAATTTCAAACAATTTTTCCATCCAATTGACACTTGACAACAATGAAAGTGTCAAACAACATGTCAAATATCAGTGTACAAATAGCAAAGTTCAATCGATAAGAACCTTGCTACATGTACACTACGGTGTACATTTTAGTTTACACTTTGCCACATGACAATACCATGTTGGACAGTTTAAATTTCAAACTAATTTCCCATCCAATTGACACTGGACAACAATGCAACTATCGAACAACGTGTTAAAAATCAGTGCACAAATAGCAAAGTTCAATCGGTAAGAAACTTGCCACATGTACACTTTGCCACATGACATTACCCTATTGACAACAATGTAAGTGTCAAACAACGTATCAAATATCATTGTACAAATAACATAGTTCAATCGGTAAGAACCTTGCTACATGTACACTGCGGTACACATTTTAGTTTACACTTTGCCACGTGACATTGCCCTGTTGGAGAATTTAAATTTCAAACATTTTTCCCGACCAATTGACACTTGACAACAATGCAAGTTTCGAACAACGTGTCAAAAATTAATGTACAATAGCAAAGTTCAATCGGTAGAAACCTTGCTACATGTACACTACAGTACACACTTTAGTTTACACTTTGCCACGTGACATTGCCCTGTTGGAGAACCTAAATTTCAAACAGTTTTCCCGACCAATTGACACTTGACAACAATGCAAGTGTCAAACAACTTGTCAAAAATCAGTGTAAAAATAGCGAAGTTCAATCGGTAAGAACATTGCTACATGTACACTATGGTGTACACATTTGTTTACATTTTGCTACGTGACATTACCCTGTTAGATTGTTTAAATTTCAAACAGTATTCCCATCCAATTGACACTTGCCAACAATGCAAGTGTTAAACAACATGTCCAAATTGGCATACAAATAGTAAAGTTCAATCGGTAAGAACCTTGCTATATGTACACTATGGCATACACTTTAGTTTATAGTTTGACACATGACATTGCTCTGTTGGACAGTTTAAGTTTCAAATAATATTCCCATCCAATTGACACTAGACAACAATGCAAGTGTCAAACAACGTGTCCATAATCGGTGTACAAATAACAATGTTCAATTCGTAAGAACCTTGCTACATATACACTATGGTGTGCACACTTCAATTTACATTTTGCCATGTGACATTACCCTGTTGGTTAGTTTAAGTTTCAAACAGGTTTTTCATCCAATTGACACCTGACAAAAATGCAAGTGTCAAACAACGTGTTAAAAATTAGTGTACAAAAAGCAAAGTTCAATATGTATGAATCATGCTACATGTACACTATGGTGTAAACTTTAGTTTACACTTTCCTACGTGATATTACCCTACTGGACAGTTTAAATTTCAAACAGTTTACCCACCCAATTGACTCTTGAGAACAATGTAAGTGTCAAACAACATTTCAAAAATCAGTGTACAAATAGCAAAGTTCAATCGGTAAGAACCTTGCTACACGTACACTATGGTGTACATCTTAGTTTAAACTTTACCACGTGACATTACCCCGTGGACAATTTGAATTTTAAACAATTTTACCGTCGAATTAACACTTGAAAACAATGTAAGTGCCAATCAACGGGTCAAAAATTAGTGTACAAATAGCAAAGTTCAATCGGTAAGAATCTTGCTACATGTACACGATAGTGTACACTTTTCTTTACACTTTACCACACTACATTACCCCCATTGGACAGTTTAAATTTCAAATAGTTTTCTTATCCAATTGACACTTGAAAACAGTGCAAGTGTCAAATAATGTGTCAAAAATTAGCAAATAGCAAAGTTCAATCAGTAAAGACCTTGCTTCATGTACACTATGGTGAACACTTTACTTTAAACTTTGCCACGTGACATTACCCATGACAGTTTAAATTTTAAATAGTTTTCCTGTCTAATTAACACTTGACAACAACGCAAGTGTTAATCAACGTGTTAAAAATCAGTGTACAAATAGCAAATTTCAATCGGTAAGGACCGTGCTACATGTACACTATGGTGTACACTTTAGTTTACACTTTGCTACGTTACATTACTCTGTTGGACAGTTTAAATTTCGAACCATTTTCCCATCTGATTTACACTTGACAACAATGCAAATGTTAAACAACGTGTCAAAAATCAGTGTACAAATAACAATGTTAAATCGGTAAGGACCATGCTACATGTACACTATGGTGTACACTTTAGTTTACACTTTACCACGTAACATTACCCTGTTGGACAGTTTAAATTTCAAACTATTTTTCCATCCAATTGACACTAGACAACAATGTAAGTGTCAAACAACGTGTCCAAAATCTGTGTACAAATAGCAAAGCTCTGTCGGCACGGACCTTGCTACTTCACACTATTGAGCACCCTTTAGTTTACACTTTGCCACGTGACATTACCCTGTTGAACAGTTTAAATTTCAAATAGTTTTCCCATCCAATTGAGAACTGAAGACAATGCAAGCGTCTATTAATATGTCAAAAATTAGTATACAAATAGCAAAGTTCACTCTATATAAACCATGCTACATGTACACTATGGTGTATAGTTTAGTTTACACTTTGCCACATTACATTAACCTGCAGGACAGTTTAAATTTTAAACAGTTTTCTCATCCAATTGACACTAGATAACAATGGATGTGTCAAACAACGTGTCAAAAATAAGTGTACAATAGTAAAGTTTAAGAACCTTGCTACAGGTACACAATGGTGTACACTTTAGTTTACACTTTGCTGCGTGACATTACCTTGTTGGGCAGTTTAAATTTCAAAGAGTTTTCCCATCCAATTGACACTTGACATAAATACGAGGGACAAATAATGTGTCAAAAATCAATGTACAAATTGCGAAGTTGAATTAGTAAGAACCTTGCTACATGTACACTATGTTGTACACACTTCAGTTTACACTTTACCACGTGACATTACCCTGTTGGACAGTTTAAATTTCAAACACTTTTTCCATCCAATTGACACAAGACAACAATGCAAGTATCAAACAATGTGTCCAAAATCTGTGTAGAAATAGCAAAGTTCAGTCGGCACAGATCTTGCTACTTTACACTATTGAGCGCACTTTAGCTTACACTTTGCCAGGTGACATTGCCCTGTTGGACAGTTTAAATTTCAAATAGTTTTTCCATCCAATTGAGAATTGATAACAATGCAAGTGTCAAACAATGTGTGAAAATCAGTGTACAAATAGCAAAGTTCACTCCATATGAATCATGTTACATGTACACTATGGTGTACACTTTAGTTTACACTTCGTCACGTGACATTACCCTGTTAGACAGTATAAATTTCAAACAGGTTTCTCATCCAATTGACACTTGATAACAATGCAAGTGTTAAACAGCGTGTCAAAAATTAGTGTAAAAATAGCAAAGTTTAATATGTACGAACCGTGCTACATGTACACTATGGCGTATACTTTAGTTTACACTTTCCTACGTGACATTACCCTACTGGACAATTTAAATTTCAAACAATTTACCCATCCAATTGACTCTTGAGAATAATGCAAAGGTCAAACAACGTTTCAAAAATCAGTGTACAAATAGCAAAGTTTAATCAGTAGGAAACTTGCTACACGTATACTATGGTGTACACTTTAGTTTAAACATTACCACGTGACATTACCCCTTAGACAGATTAAATTTTAAACAGTTTTCCATCTAATTAACACTTGACAATAATGCAAGTGTCAAGCAACATGTCAAAAATCAGTATACAAATAGCAATGTTCAATCGGTAAGGACCTTGCTACATGAACATTAAGGTGTACACTTTTGTTTACACTTTTTCACGTGACATTGCCCTGTTAGACAATATAAATTTCAAACAGTTTTCCCATCCAGTGCAAGTGTCAAACAACATGTCAAAAATTGGTGTACAAATAGCAATGTTCAATCTATAAGAACCTTGCTACATGTATGCTATGGTGTACACTTTAGTTTACAGTTTTCCACGTGACATTACACTGTTGGATAGTTTAAATTTCAAACAGTTTTCCCATCTAGTTGACACCTGACAACAATGTAAGTGTCAAACAACGTGTCAAAAATTAGTGTACAATTAGCAAAGTTCAATTCGTATGAACCATGCTACATGTACACTATGGCGCATACTTTAGTTTCCACTTTCCTACGTGACATTACCATGTTGGACAGTTTGAATTTCAAATAGTTTACCCATCCAATTGACACTTGACAACAATGCAAGTGTTCAACAACTTGTCAAAAATCAGTGTACAAATAGCAAAGTTCAAACGGTATGAACCACGTTACATGTACATTATGGTATACACTTTAGTTTACACATTGCCATGTGACATTACCCTGTTGGACAGCTTAAAATTCAACAAGTTTTCCCAATCCAATTGACACTTGACAACAGTGCAAGTGTATAAAAATGTGTCAAAAATCAGTCTACAAATAGCAAAGTTCGATCCGTAAGGACCTTGCTACATGTACACTATGGTGTACATTTTAATTTACACTTTGCCACGTGACATTACCCTATTAGACAGTATAAATTTCAAACAGGTTTTCCATCCAATTGACAATTGACAACAATGCAAGTGTCAAACAACGTGTCAAAAATCAGTGTACAAATAGCAAAGTTCCATCGGTAAGAACCTTGCTATATGTACACTATGGTGTACACTTTAGTTTACACTTTTCCACGTGACATTTACCTGCTGGACAGTTTAAATTTCAAATAGTTTTCCCATCCAATTGACACTTGAGAACAATGGAAGTGTTAAACAACGTGTCAAAAATCAGTGTACAAAGAGCAATGTTCAATTGGTAAGGACCTTGGTACATGTACACTATGAACACTTTACCATGTGACATATCCCTGCTGGACAGTTTAAATTTCAAACAGTTTTTCCATTCAATTGACACTTGAAAACAATGCAAGTGTCAAACAACGTGTTAAAAATCAATGTACAGGTAGCAATGTTCAATCGACAATGACCTCGGTACATGTACACTATGGTGTACACTTTAGTTTGCAATTTTTCACATGATATTACCCGGTCAGACTGTTTAAATTTCAAACAATTTTTCCATCCAATTGACACTTGAAAACAATGCAAATGTCAATCAATATGTTAAAAACCAATGTACAAGTAGCAATGTTCAATCGATAAGGACCTTGTTACATGTACACTATGGCGTACATTTTAGTTTACACATTGCCACATGACATTACCCTGTTAGATAGTTTAAATTTCAAACAGTCTTCCCATCCAATTGACACTTGACAACAATGGTGTGTCAAACACTGTGTCAAATATCAGTGTACAAATAGGAAAGTTCAATAGGTAAGAATCTTGGTACATGTACACTATGGTGTACACTTTAGTATACGCTTTGCCACGTGACATTACCCTGTTGGATAGTTTAAATTTCAAAGATTTTTTCCAACCAATTGAGACTTGACAACAATGCAAGTGTCGAACAACGTGTCAAAAATTAGTGTACGAATAGCAAATTTCAATCCGTAATAACCTTGCTACATGTACACTATGGTGTGCACTTTAGTTTAAACTTTACCACGTGACATTACCCTATTAGACAGTTTCAATTTCATGCAGTTTTCCCATCCAATTGGCACTTGAAAATAATGTAAGTGTCAAACAATGTGTCAAAAATTAGTGTACAAATAACAAAGTTCAATTTGTAGGAACCATGCTACATGTACACTATGGTATGTACTTTAGTTTACACTTTCTTACGTGACGTTAGCCTGCTGGCAGTTTAAATTTCAAACAGTTTACCCATCCAATTGACTCTTGAGAACAATGCAAGTGTCAAACAACGTTTTAAAAATCAGTATACAGATAGCAAAGTTCAATCAGTAAGAACGTTTCTATACGTACAATATGGTGTACACTTTAGTTTAAACTTTGCCACGTGACATTACCCGTTTAGAAACTTTAAATTTGAAATAGTTTTCCCATTAATTAACACTTGAAAACAATGCAAGTGTCAATCAAAGTGTCAAAAATCAATGTACAAATAGCAAATTTCAATTGGTAAGGACCTTGCTACATGTACACTATGGTGTACACTTTAGTTTATACTTTGCCACGTGACATTACCATGTTAGACAGTATAAATTTCAAACAATTTTTCCATCCAATTGAGACTTGACAATAATGCAAGTGTCAAACAACGTGTCAAAAATTCGTGTGGAAATAGGAAAGTTCAATCGATAAGAACCTTGCTACATGTACACTAATATGTACACTTTAGTTTACACTTTTCCATGTTACATTACCATGTTGGACAATTTAAATTTCAAACAGTTTTCCCATTCAATTGACACTTGACAACAATGCTAGTGTTAAACAACATGTTAAAAATCAACGTACAAATAGCAAGTTCAATTAGTAAGAACTTTGCTGCATGTACACGATGGTGTACACACTTTAGTACACACTTTGCCACGTGACATTACCCTGTTGGACGGTATGAATTTCAAACAGTTTTCCAATCCAATTGACACATGACAGCAATGCAAGTGTCAAATAATGTGTCAAAAATCATTGTAGAAATAACAAAGTTCAATCTATATGAACCATGCTACATGTACACTATGGTGTACACTTTAGTTTACACTTTACCACGTGACATTACACTGTTGGACTATTTAAATTTTAAACAATTTTTCCATCCTGTTGACAATTGATGACAATGTAAGTGTCAAACAACTTGTTAAAAATCAGTGTACAAATAGCAAATTTCAATCGGTAAGGACCTCACTATATGTATACTATGGTGTACACTTTAGTTTACACTTTGCCACGTGACATTACCCCATTGGGCAGTTTAAATTTCTAACAGTTTTTCCATCCAATTGACACTAGACAACAATCCAAGTGTCAAACAACGTGTCAAAAATCTGAGTACAAATATAGCAAAGCTCAGTCGGCATAGACCTTGCTACTTTACACTATTGAGCACACTTTAGTTTACACTTTGCCACGTGACATTACCCTGTTGAACAGTTTAAATTTCAAACAGTTTTTCCATCCAATTGAGAACTGACAACAATGTAAGTGTCAAACAACATGTCAAAAATCAGAGTACAAATAGCAAAGTTCACTCTATATGAACCGTGCTACACAAATAGCAAAGGTGTACACTTTAGTTTACACTTTGCTACGTTACATTACCCTGTAGGACAGTTTAAATTTCAAGGAGTTTTTCCATCCAATTGACACTTGATAACAATGCAAGTGTCAAACAACGTGTCAAAAATATGAGTACAAATAGCAAAGTTCAACCGGTAAGAACCTTGCTACATGTACACTATGGTGTACACTTTAGTTTACACTTTGCCGCATGACATTAGCCTGTTGGACAATTTAAATTTCAAAGAGTTTTCCCATCCAATTGACACTTGACAACAATGTGAGTGTCGAACAATGTGTCAAAAATCAACGTACAAATAACAAAGTTCAAAAATCAATGTACACTATGTTGTACACACTTCAATTTACACTTTACCACGTGACATTACCTTGTTGGACAGTTTAAATTTCAAACAATTTTTTCATCCAATTGACACTAGACAACAATGCAAGTGTCAAACAGCGTATCCAAAATTTATGTGCAAATAGCAAAGTTCAGTCGGCACAAACTTTGCTACTTTACACTATTGAGCGCACTTTAGTTTACACTTTGCCACGTGACATTGCCTTGTTGGACAGTTTAAATATCAAATAGTTTTCCCATCCAATTGAGAATTGACAACAATGCAAGTGTCAAACTACATGTGAAAGTCAGTGTACAAGTGGCAAAGTTCACTCCATATGAATCATGCGACATGTACACTATGGTGTACACTTTAGTTTACACTTTGCCACGCGACATTACCCTGTTAGACAGTATAAATTTCAAATAGTTTTCCCATCCAATTGACACTTGACAACAATGCAAGTGTCGAACAGTGTGTGAAAAATTAGTCTACAAATAGCAAAGTTCAATCTGTACGAACCATGCTACATGTACACTATGGTGTATACTTTAGTTTACACTTTCCTACGTGACAGTACCCTACTAGACAGTTTAAATTTCAAACAGTTTACCCATCCAATTGACTCTTGAGAATAATGCAAAGCTCAAACAACGTTTCGAAAATCAGTGTACAAATAGCAAAGTTCAATAAGTAGGAAACTTGCTACACGTACACTATGGTGTACACTTTAGTTTAAACTTTGCCATGTGACATTACCCATTGGATAGTTTAAATTTTAAACAATTTTCAAATCTAATTGACACTTGACAACAATGAAAGTGTCAAGCAACGTGTCAAAAATCAGTATACAGATAGCAATGTTCAATCGGTAAGGACCTTGCTATATGAACACTATGGTGTATACTTTTGTTTACACTTTTCCACGTAACATTACCCTGTTAGACAGTATAAATTTCAAACAATTTTCCCATCCAATTAATACTTAACAATAATGCAAGTGTCAAACAACAAGTCAAAAATCAATGTACAAATAGCAATGTTCAATCTGTAAGAACCTTGCTACATGTACACTATGGTGTAAACTTTAGTTTACAGTTTGCCACGTGACATTACACTGTTGGATAGTTTAAATTTCAATCAGTTTTCCCATCTAATTGACACCTGAGAACAATTCAAGTGTCAAACAACATGTCAAAAATTAGTGTACAATTAGCAAAGTTCAATCCGTATGAACCATGCTACATGTACACTATGGCGCATACTTTAACTTACACTTTCCTACATGACGTTACCCTGTTGGACAGTTTGAATTTCAAATAGTTTATCCATCTAGTTTACACTTGACAACAATGAAAGTGTCAAACAACTTGTCAAAAATCAGTGTACAAATAGCAAAGTTCAATCGGTATGAACCATGTTACATGTACATTATGGTATATACTTTAGTTTACACATTGCCATGTGTCATTACCCTGTTGGATAGCTTAAAATTCAACCAGCTTTCCCATCCAATTGACACTTGATTACAATGCAAGTGTCAAAAAATGTGTCAAAAATTAGTGTACAAATAGCAAAGTTTGATCCGTAAGGACCTTGCTACATGTACACTATGGTGTACACTTTTGTTTACACTTTGCCACGTGACATTACCCTGTTAGATAGTATAAATTTCAAATAGTTTTTCCATCCAATTGACACTCGACAACAATGTAAGTGTCAAAAAACGTGTTAAAAATCAATGTACAAGTAGCAAAGTTTAATCGGTAAGAACCTTGGTACATGTACACTATGGTGTACACTTTAGTTCACACTTTTCCACGTGACATTTACTTCTTGGACAGTTTAAATTTCAAATAGTTTTCCCATCCAATTGATACTTGAAAACAATACAAGTGTCAAAAAATGTGTTAAAAATCAATATACAAGTAGCAATGTTCAATCGACAAGGACCTTGGTACATGTACATTATGGTGTACACTTTAGTTTGCACTTTTTCACATGACATTACCCTGTCAGACAGTTTAATTTTCAAATAGTTTTTCCATCCAGTTGACACTTGAAAAAAATGTAAGTGTCAATCAATATGTTAAAAATCAGTGTAGAAGTAGCAATGTTCAATCAGTAAGGACCTTGTTACATGTACACTATGGTGTACACTTTAGTTTACACATTGCCACGTGGCATTACCTTGTTGGACAATTTAAATTTCAAACAGTCTTCCCATCAAATTGACACTTGACAACAATGCTAGTGTCAAATATCAGTGTGCAAATGGAAAAGTTCTATCGGTAAGAAACTTGATACATGTACACTATGGTGTACACTTTAGTTTACACTTTGCCACGTGACATTACCCTATTAGATAGTTTAAATTTCAAAGATTTTTTCTATCCAATTGACACTGGACAACAATGCAAGTGTTGAACAACGTGTCAAAAATTAGTGTACAAATAGCAAATTTCAATCAGTAATAACCTTGCTATTTGTACACTTTAGTTTACACTTCGACACGTGACATTACCATGTTAGACAATTTAAATTTCATGCAGTTTTCCCATGCAATTGACACTTGAGAAAAATGCAAGTGTCAAACAACGTGTCAAAAATCAGTGTACAAATAGCAAAGTTTAATCGGTAAGAACCTTGCTACATGTACACTACGGTGTACACTTTAGTTTACACTTTGCCAAGTGATATTGTCCTATTGGACAATTTAAAATTCAAACAATTTTCCATCCAATTGACACTTGATAACAATGCAAGTATCAAAAATCAGTGTACAGATAGCAAAGTTTAATCGGTAAGAACCTTGCTACATGTACACTATGGTGTACACTTTTGTTTGCACTTTGCCACGTGACATTACCTAATTAGATTGTATAAATTTCAAACATTTTTTCCATCCAATTGACACTTGACAACAATGCAAGTGTCAAACAATATGTCAAATATCAGCATACAAATAGGAAAGTTCAATCCGTAAGAATCTTCCTACATGTACATGATGGTGTACACTTTATTTTACACTTTACCATGTGACGTTACCCAATTGGACAGTTTAAATTTCAAACAGTTTTTCCATCCAATGACACTTGAAAACATTGCAAGTGTCAAACAACGTGTTAAAAATCAATGTACAAATAGCAATGTTCAATCGGCAAGGACCTTGCTACATGAACACTATGGTGTACTCTTTAGTTTACACTTTGCCAAGTGACATTGCTATGTTAGACAGTATAAGTTTCAAACAGTTTTCCCATCCAATTGACACTTGACAATAATACAAGTGTCAAACAATGTGTTAAAAATCAGTGTACAAATAGCAATGTTCAATCGGTAAGGACCTTGCTACATGAACACTACGGTGTACTCTTTAGTTTACACTTTGCCAAGAGACATTGCTCTGTTAGACAGTATAAGTTTTAAACAGTTTTTCCATCCAATTGACACTTGACAACAATGCAAGTATCAAACAACATGTCAAAAATTGGTTACAAATAGCAAAGTTCAATCCGTAAAAACCTTGCTACATGTACACTATGGTGTACACTTTTGTTTACAGTTTGCCACGTGACATTACCCTGTTAGATTGTATAAATTTCAAACAATTTTCCCATCCAATTGACACTAGACAACAATGCGAGTGTCAAACGACGTGTCCAAAATTAGTGTACAAATAGCAAAGTTCAATTGGTAAGAACCTTACTACATTTACACTATGGTGTAAACGCTTTAGTTTACACTTTGCCACGTGACGTTGCCCTGTTGGACAGTTTAAATTTCAAACAAATTTCTCGTCTAATTGACACCTGATAACAATTTAAGTGTTAAACAATGTGTCAAAAATTAGTGTACAATTAGCAAAGTTCAATCTGTTTGAACCATGCTACATGTACACTATGGCGTATACTTTAGTTTACACTTTCCTACCTGACATTACCCTGTTGGACAGTTTTAATTTCAACCAGTTTACCTATCCAATTCACACTTGACAACAATGCAAGTGTCAAACAACTTGTCAAAAATTAGTGTACAAATAGCAAAATTCAATTAGTATGAACCATGTTACATGTACACTATGGTATACACTTTAGTTTACACATTACCATGTGACATTACCCTGTTGGACAATGTAAAATTCAACCAGTTTTCCCATCCAATTGACACTTGTCAGCAATGCAAGTGTCAAAAAATGTGTCAAAAATCAGTATACAAACAGCAAAGTTCTATCCACAAGGACCTTTCTACATGTACACTATGGTAGACACTTTAGTTTAGACATTGCCACGTGACATTACTTTGTTAGACAATATAAGTTTCAAACAGTTTTCCCATCCAATTGACACTTGACAACAATGCAAGTGTCAAATGATGTGTCAAAAATTAGTGTACAATTAGCAAAGTTCAATCTGTTTGAACCATGCTACGTGCACACTATGGCGTATACTTTAGTTTACACTTTCCTACGTGACATTATCCTGTTGGACAGTTTGAATTTCAAACAGTTTACCCATCCTATTGACACTTGACAACAATGTAAGTGTCAAATAACTTGTCAAAAATTAGTGTACAAATAGCAAAGTTCAATCGGTATGAACCATGTTACATGTATGCTATGGTATACACTTTAGTTTATACATTACTATGTGACATTACCCTGTTGGACAGTTTAAAATTCAACCAGTTTTCCCATCCAATTGACACTTGCCAGCAATGCAAGTGTCAAAAAAAGTGTCAAATATCAGTGTACAAATAGCAAAGTTCAATCGGTAAGAACCTTGCTACATGTACACTATGGTGTACACTTTAGTACACACTTTGCCACGTGACATTGCCCTATTGGACAATTTAATTTTCAAATAGTTTTCCCATTCAATTGACACCTGACAACAATGCAAGTGTTAAACATTGTGTCAAAAGTCAGTGTACAAAGAGCAATGCTCAATTGGTAAGGACCTTGCTACATGTACACTTTGGTGTACACTTTAGTTTACACTTAACCACATGACATTATCCTGTTGGACAGTTTAAATTTCGAATAGTTTTCCCATCCAATTGACACTTGAAAATAATGTAAGTGTCAAACAATGTGTTAAAAATAAGTGTACAAGTAGCAATGTTCAATCGATAAGGACCTTGTTACATGTACACTCTGGTGTACACTTTAGTTTACACTTTGCCAGGTGACATTACCATGTTAGACAGTATAAATTTCAACCAGTTTTTCCATCCAATTGACACTTGAAAACAATGTAAGTGCCAAACAATATGCTAAAAATCAGTGTACAAGTAGTAATGTTCAATTGGTAAGGACTTTGTTACATGTACATTATGGTGTACACTTTAGTTTACACATTACCACGTGACATTACCCTGTTGGATAGTTTAAATTATAAAGAGTTTTCATATCCTATTAACACTTAACAACAATGTAAGAGTTGAACAACGTGTCAAAAATTAGTGTACAAATAGCAAAGTTCAATCGGTAAGGACCTTGCTACATAACACTATTGTGTACACTTTAGTTTACACTTTGCCACATGACATTGCTCCGTTAGACAGTATAAATTTCAAATAGTTTTCCCATCCAATTGACACTTGACAACAATGCTAGTATCAAACAACATGTCCAAAATTAGTGTACAAAAAGCAAAGTTCAATCAGTAAGAACCTTGCTACATGTACACTATGGTGTACAATTTAGTTTACACTTTGCAACGTGACATTGCCCTGTTGAACTGTTTAAATTTCGAATAGTTTTCCCATCCAATTGACACTTGACAACAATGCAAGTGTCAAACAATGTGTTAAATATCAATGTGAAAATTGGAAAGTTCAATTGGTAAGGGTCTTCTTACATGTACACGATGATGTACACTTTAATTTACACTTTACCATGTGACGTTACCCTATTGGACAGTTTAAATTTCAAACAATTTTCCCATCTAATTGACAATTGAAAACAATGCAAGTGTTAAAAATCAGTGTACAAAAAGCAATGTTCAATCGATAAGGACCTTGCTACATGAACACTATGGTGTACACTTTAGTTTACACTTTACCTCGTGACATTGCCCTGTTAGATAGTATAAATTTCAAACAGTTTTCCCATCCAATTGACATTTGATAACAATGCAAGTGTTAAACAACATGTCAAAAATCGGCGTACAAATAACAAAGTTCAATCGATAAGAACCTTGCTATATGTACATTATGGTGTATACTTTAGTTTACAGTTTGTCGCATTACATTGCCCTGTTCGACAATTTAAATTTCAAATAGTTTTCCAATACAATTGACACTAGACAACAATGCAAGTGTCAAACAACGTGTCGGTAATCAGTGTACAAATGGCAAAGTGCAATTGGTAAAAACCTTGCAACATGTACACTATGGTGTGCACACTTTAGTTTACACTTTGCCACGTGACATTATCCTGTCGAATTGTATGAATATTAAACAGTTTTTCCATCCAATTGACACTTGACAACAATGCAAGTGCCAAATAACGTGTCACAAATCACTGTAGAAATAGCAAAGTTGAATCTGTATGAACCATGCTACATGTACACTATGGTGTACACTTTAATTTACACTTTGCCACGTGAGATTAACCTACTGGACAGTTTAAACTTTAAATAGATTTTCCATCTAGTTGACAATTGATGACAATGCAAGTGTCAAAACATGTCAAAAATTAGTGTACAAATAGCAAAGTGCAATCGGTAAGGACCTTACTATATGTACACTTTAGTTTACACTTTGCCACGTGACATTACCCTGTTGGACAGTTTAAGTTTCAAAAAGTTTTCTAATCCAATTAACACTTGACAACAATGCGAGTGTTAAACAACGTGTCAAAAATCAGTGTACAAATAACAGTGTTCAATCGGTAAGGACCTTGCTACATGTACACTACGGTGTACACTTTAGTTCACACTTTACCACGTGACTTTACCCTATTGGACAGTTTAAATTTCAAATAGTTTTCCCATCTAATTGACCCTTCAAAATAATGCAAGTGTCAAACAACGTGTTAAAAATCAATGTACAAGTAGCAATGTTCAATTGGTAAGAACATTGTTGCATGTACACTAGGGTTTACACTTCAGTTTACACTTTGCCACGTGACATTATCTTGTTAGACCGCATAAATTTTAAACAGTTTTCCCATCCAATTGACACATGACAACAATGCAAGGGTCAAACAACGTGTCAAATATCGGAGTACAAATAGCAAAGTTCAATCGGTAAGAACCTTGCTGCATGTACACTATGGTGTGCACTTTAGTTTACAGTTTACCACGTGACATTGCCCTATTGGATAGTTTAAATTTCAAACAGTTTTCCCATCCAATTGACACTTGACAACAATGCAAGTGTCAATCAACGTGTCAAAATCAATGTACAAATAGCAAATTTCAATCGGTAAGAATCTTGCCACATGTACACGATGGTGTACACCTTAATTTATACTTTACCACGTGACATTACCCTGTTGGACAGTCTAAATTTCAAAGAGTTTTCCCATCCAATTGACACTTGAAAACAATGCAAGTGCTAAACAACGTGTCAAAAATCAGTCTACAAATAGCAATGTTCAATCGGTAAGGACATTGCTACATGAACACTATGGTGTACACTTTAGTGTACACTTTGCTACGTGACATTGACCTGTTAGGCAGTATAGATTTCAAACAATTTTCCCATCCAATTGACAGTTAACAACAATGCAAGTGCCAAACAACATGTCAAAAATCGACGTACAAATTGCAAAGTTCAATCGGTAAGGACCTTGCAAAATGTACACTATGGTGCACACTTTAGTTTATACTTTGCCACGTGAGATTACTCTATTAGATTGTGCAAATTTCAAATAGTTTTCCCGCCCAATTGACACTTGACAACAATGCAATTCTCAAACAACATGTCAAATATCAGTGTACAAATAGGAAAGTTCAATCGATAAGAATCTTGCTACTTGTACACGATGGTGTACACCTTAATTTATACTTTACCACGTGACATTATCCTGTTGGACAGTTTAAATTTTAAGTAGTTTTCCCGTCCAATTGACACTTGAAAACAATGCAAGTGTTAAGCAACGTGTCAAAAATCAGTGTACAAATAGTAATGTTCAATCGGTAAGGACCTTGCTGCATGAATACTATGGTGTACACTTTAGTTTACACTTTGCCACGTTACATTACCCTGTTAGACAGTATATATTTCAAACAGTTTTTTCATCCAGTTAACACTTAACAACAATGCAAGTGTCAAATAACATGTCAAAAATTGGTGTACAATTAGCAAAGTTCTATCGGTAAGAACCTTACTACATGTACAGTATGGTGTACACTTTAGTTTATAGTTTGCCACGTGACATTGCAATGTTGGACAATTTAAATTTCAAACAGCTTTCCCATCCAGTTGTCACTAGACAACCATGCAAGTGTCAAACAATGTGTCCAAAATCAGTGTACAAATAGCAAAGTTCAATTAGTAAGAACCTTGGTACAGGTACTCTATGGTGTACACACTTTAGTTTACACTTTGCCACGTGACATTACCCTATTCGACAATTTAAATTTCAAATAGTTTTCCCATCAAATTGACACCTGACAACAATGCAAGTGTCAAAAAACATGTCAAAAATTAGTGTACAATTAGCAAGGTTCAATCCATATGAACCATGCTACATGTACACTATGGCGTATACTTTAGTTTACAATTTCCTACGTGACATTACCTTGTTGGACAGTTTGAATTTCAAACATTTTACCCATCCAATTGACACTTGACAACAATGCAGGTGTCAAACAACTTGTCAAAAATTAGTGTACAAATAGGAAAGTTCAATCGATATGGACCTTGTTACATGTACATTATGGTATACACTTTAGTTTACACATTGCCATGTGACATTACCCTGTTGGACAGTTTAAAATTCAACCAGTTTTCCCATCCAATTGGCACTTGACAGCAATGTAAGTGTAAAAAAATGTGCCAAAAATCAATGTACAAATAGCAAAGTTCGATACGTAAGGACCTTGCTACATGTACACTATGGTGTACACTTCAATTTACACTTTGCCATATGACATTACCCTGTTAGACAGTATAAATTTTAAACAGTTTTTCCATCCAAGTGACACTTGACAACAACGCAAGTGTCAAATATCAGTGTACAAATGGCAAAATTCAATCGGTAAGAACCTTGCTACATATATACTATGGTGTATACTTTAGTTTACACTTTACCAAGTGACATTACCCTGTTGGACAGTTTAAATTTTAAACAGTTTTCCCATCCAATTGACACTTGAGAACAATGCAAGTGTTAAACAACGTGTCAAAAACCAGTGTACAAGTAGCAATGTTAAATCGATATGGATCTTGGTACATTTACACAATGGTGTACACTTTAGATTATATTTTTCCACGTGACATTACCCTGTTGTACATTTTAGATTTCAAACAGTATTTTTATTAGATGTATACTATGGAGTACACTTTTGTTTACACATTGCCACGTGACCTTTCTCTGTTGGACAGTTTAAATTTCAAATAGTTTTCCCATCCAATTGACACTTGACAACAATGCAAGTGTAAAACAACGTGTCAATTATCAGTGTACAAATAGGAAAGTTCAATATCTAAGAATCGTGCTACATCTATACTATGGTGTACACTTTAGCTTACACTTTGCTACGTGACATTAACCTATTGGACAGTTTAAAATTCAAAGAGTTTTCCCATCCAATTGACACTTTACAACAATGCAAGTATCAAACAACGTGTCAAAAATCAGTGTACAAATAGCAAATTTCAATCGGTAAGAACCTTGCTACATGTACACTACGGTGTACACTTTAGTTTATACTTTACTAAGTGACATTACCCTGTTGGACAGTTTAAATTTCAAACAGTTTTCCCATCCAATTGACACTTGAAAATAGTGCAAGTGTCAAACAACATGTTAAAAACCAGTGTACAAGTAGCAATGTTCAATTGATAAGGACCTTGGTACATGTACACTATGGTGTACACTTTAGTTTACACTTTTCCACATGACATTACCGTGTTATACAGTTTAAATTTTAAATAGTTTTCCCAAACAATTGAAACTTGACAACAATGCAAGTGTCAAACAACGTGTCAAATATCAGTGTACAAATAGGAAAGTTCAATCGGTAAGAATCTTGCTACATGTACACTATGGTGTGCACTTTGGCATACACATTGCCACGTGACACTATTCTGTTGGACAGTTTAAAATTCACAGAGTTTTCCCATCCAATTGACACTTTACAGTAATGCAAGTGACAAACCACGTGTCAAAAATCAGTGTACAAATGACAAATTTCAATCGGTAAGAACCTCACTACATGTACACTTTAGTTTACACTTTACCACGTGATATTAACCTATTGGACAGTTTAAATTTCAAATAGTTTTCTCATCCAATTGACACTTGAAAACAATGCAAGTGTCAAACAACATGTTAAATATCAGTGTACAAGTAGCAATGTTCAATCGATAAAGACCTTGTTACATGTACACTATGGTGTACACTTTAGTTTACACATTGCCAGGTGACATTACCCTTTTTGATAGTATAAATTTCAAACAGTTTTCCCTTCCAATTGAAACATGAAAACAATGCTAGTGTTGTGACGCCCCGAACCTAAGCTTCGAGGGCCACGTACTTTACATAAAAACTTTTGCCTTTGGTACATGTAAATATTCTTAAATAGGAATACTACATGTTAAAAACCTATTTTTATAAAACTTTATGGCCGATAAAAGTGCATGCCAACATGAAATTTAAACATTGTAAATACGGCCTCGGCACTGTCAAGTTTAGTTGAGGCAGCAAACTTCGGCAGATTTTATAAAATTCATCCCAACTCCGTTTCATATGAAATTTGTGGCATTAGAAAGATAATTTTAAGTAGTTTTCTAGGTTAAAATATGAAAATTTTCCAAGATCATATGATATAGACGTTTTACTGAAAACAGTGAAGTATTTCACAGGAAATCCAGATTGACCTTTGGACGTCAAAACCTTAATAACTCAGGCCACAGATATCCAAATTGAGTATTTCTTGCGGTCATACTTAGAAAACTCAAAGGGGAAAACAGAAATATTTTTAGAATCTCAAATGGACGTTTATAGAGTTAGAAAAATCGTTTTGAAATTGACTCCAGAAACTGTCCCGTTTCTGCCTTTTGTAACTTGTAAGGAAAATAAACTACAAAATGTCTATTATCACAACATGAAAGATATAACTACAAAATTTACTATTAATACCAAAATACATCATGCCATGTTCATATTTTTACATAATACCATAAGTAAAGTAGATGGAAAAACTGTCATCGAACAAAACACACAAAAGGAAACTTTCGGTACAAAACTTCGTTGTCCTTAATCCATCATCGCGTAAGCCAACTAACTTCCATCCATTCAAATGATCATGGAT
>NW_019250825.1:0-1294 GCF_002742605.1 Olea europaea var. sylvestris
TTGATCTCATGATAACTTAAGGTTTGTTCGTTTTTCGCGAATTGCTAGTACAATTCGATTGGAATCGAGCCAATGAAAAGTAGCTTTTCATTTCATGATAACTTCAGGTTTGTTTGTTTTTGTGAATTGCTAGTCTGATTGGATTGGAATCGAGCCAATGAAAAATCATTTTTGGTTTAATGATAACTTCGGGTTTGTTCATTTTTGGCAAATTTCGAGTCTAATTTGATTGGAATCGAGCCAATGAAAAGTTGTTTTTGATTTCATGATCACTTCGGCTTTGTTCATTTTTGGTGAATTTCTAGTTTAATTCGATTGGAATCGAGCCAATGAAAAGTGGTTTTTGATTTCATGATAACTTCGGGCTTGTTTGTTTTTGGGGAATTGCTAATCTAATTCCATTGGAATTGAGCCCATGAAAAGTGGTTTTTGATTTAATGATGACTTCGGGTTTGTTCGATTTTGGTGAATTCCTAGTCTTATTCGATTGGAATCGAGCCAATGAAAAGTGGTTTATGATTTTATGAGAACTACGAGTTTGTTCATTTTTGTCGAATTGCTAGTCTAATTCGATTGGAATCGAGCCAATGAAAAGTGGTTTTGGTTTCATGATAACTTCGGGTTTGTTCATTTTTGGAGAATTGTAGTCTAATTCGATTGGAATCGGGCCAATGAAAAGTGGTTTTTGATTTCATGATAACTTCAAGTTTGTTCGTTTTCGGGGAATTGCTAGTCTAATTCGATTGGAATCGAGCCAACGAAAAGTGGTTTTTGATTTCATGATAACTTGGGGTTTGTTCCTTTTTGTTGAATTCCTAGTCTTATTAGACTGGAATCGAGCCAATGAAAAGTGATTTATGATTTCATGATAACTTGGGGCTTGTTCGTTTTTGTCGTATTGCCAGTCTAATTCGATTGGAATCGAGCCAATGAAATATGGGTTTTGGTTTCATGAGAACTTCGGGTTTGTTTGTTTTTGGAGAATTGTAGTCTAATTCGATTGGAATCGAGCCAATGAAAAGTGGTTTTTGTTTTCATGATAACTTCAAGTTTGTTCCTTTTTTGGCGAATTGCTAATCTGATTCGATTGGAATCGAGCCAATGAAAAGTAGTTTTTGATTTAATGATAACTTTGGATTTGTTCGGTTTTGGCGAATTGCTAGTCTAATATGATTGGAATCAAGCCAATGGAAAGTTGTTGTTGATTTCCAGAACACTTCGGGTTTGTTCGTTTTGGATGAATTGCTTGTCTAATTCGATTGGAATCGAGCTAATGAAAAGTGGTTTTTGATCT
>NW_019250826.1:0-1294 GCF_002742605.1 Olea europaea var. sylvestris
TGGGAAGTATGAGATAGAGAAATTCAATGGGAAGAATGATTTTTCATATTGGAGAATGCAAATGCAAAATTTGTTAATTTCTCAAAAGTTGCACAAGGCGTTGGCGAGAAAGGAGAAGAAGCACATAGATATGTCTGACGAGGATTGGGAGGAGCTAGATCTTGAGGCACGAGCGTCTATCATTATATGCCTTGAAAGAGATGTTGCTTTCTTGGTTGATGGTGAGGAAACGGCGACGGAGGTGTGGAAAAAGTTGGAGACGAACTTCATGACGAAGACTCTAACTAATCGGATCTATTTGAAGTCCAAATTGTATACTTCCAAGATGGATGAAGGTGCACCAATCCGGGAGTACATCAACAAGTTTGATAGGTGCATATCGGACTTGAAGGACATTGATGTGAAAGCAGATGATGAGGATCAAGCACTTCTACTACTTCTTTCATTGCCAAAGTCTTACGAGAACCTAGTACAAACATTGATGCTCGTGGGTGATAAACTTGTGATGGAGGACACTAGAATGTCACTTCTAGCAGATGATCTTCGAAAGATTGTGACTAGTGGCATGTCTACCATTGGTAACAAGGAGCAAGGTCAAGGATTGTTTGTAAGAGGTAGAAGCAATGTGCGACCAAAGGGCAAGGGAGAAAAATCTAGATCGAGTTCTAGACCTCTTGCGGAAAGGTCTTGTTTCAAATGCGGCGAGTTTGGGCATTTCAAGGCGAATTGTACTAACAAAAGGGGTTCGAAAAAGAACAATAAGAACAACAACAACGGGAAGGTGCAAGTCAAGCAAGAGGTAAGCCATGCCTCGGAAGGAGGGGAAAGCGATAAGTTCTACACCATCTCTTGTGATGAAGAAACCTCTGGTAAGTGGATTCTTGACTCTAGATGCTCTTACCATATGTGTCCAAATAGGAAGTGGTTTACTACCTATAGAAGCACTGATGGTGGAACCGTGTTGATGGGTAATAACCATTCCTATAAAACGGTGGGGCTCGGTTCAATTAGAATCAAGATGCATGATGGAGTGGTTAGAACATTGATGGATGTTAGACATGTTCCTGATTTGCAGAAGAACCTTATCTCTGTTGGTGCCTTAGACTCCGGTGGTTGCAATATTGTAACATGGAATGGAGTAAAGAAGGTTGTTCGTGGTTCTTTGATTGTGACGAAGGGTATTCATGAAGGCAATCTCTATGCTCTTCAGGGTACTACAGTTACAGAAAATGTAGCGGTTGGAACAAGTGGAAGTGGTGGAGACCCATGTGAGTGCACTCGGCTATGGCATAGG
>NW_019250827.1:0-1294 GCF_002742605.1 Olea europaea var. sylvestris
GAGGAAATTCCGGAGGTTAGTAACCATATGAGGAGCCCTACAACTGGGACTTGTTCAAGAAACATGTTGGTATGGCGAATATGCAGGCTAGAAAGATGCTATTTGCCTGGACTTGTCTGGCTATAGTTTTCATGATCCCCTACACAAATACTCATGTCGAGAAGAACTCCTATGCTGGTGTGCCCTCCTCCCAGGGCCCACTTCACTCCCTATAGGATTTAAATCTCGTTCGGGCTACTCAAATGAACCAAAGGCTGTTGACTCCAAAGATCGAGGTTTGGTTTTTTTTTTTCTCACTAAAAGCAAAAGGCTGCGATCTATAGTATTTTCCTCTAATCTACATGTCCATTCAATATCCAATAATTAGGTACTGACATAAGTAACAATTATATCTCTCTAATTATTTTCATTAACTTAAGTTTGATTTTCTTCAATAGTGTTTGAACAAGTCACAGATTTTGAAGTTTAGGTAATGACTAAACATTGAGCTCAAATTTATAATTGTCAAATAGAAAATACTTAAAGTGGTCACTAAATTGATTTTTTCAAGATGTGGATTCTCGATACAAATTCGTATTCTGTACTTTGCTCATTCTCAAATTCTCAATTCATCAATTTATTTGATCAATCTAAGTGATATCACCTATTTGTGTGATTATGGAAATGTCATACGAATGCACCGAATCCATCTAATCCAGACGAGACTGTTCGTCTTTCAGTCATTATCAATTTACGTGGCAAGCCAGGCCTGAAAATACTGACCAGATACTACGGCAGTGCTTTCGTTTATCCGGTGGCAGTGTCCACTGCCAGAGTTTTATGCACTGCTCCATTGTCATATGCAGTTCAATTAATTAAAAATGCTAAAGCTCAAATGAGTGAAGAGTACATTAAATCAGTGGCAGATCTTATAGTGATCAAGAAACGACCAAAATATGCAACGGATTGGAATTTCATTGTTTCAGACAACCATTTTAGGTTGTGAGATGATAGATCTTGGATGGAGCAATGCAGTGTATGGTGGAGTTGCTTCTGCCACTTCAAATATTAGTTTTTGTCCAAATTTCAAGAACAGTAAGGGAGAAGATGGAGTTGTGGTACCGATATGCTTGCCACCATTGGTTGCGAAAAAATTCAAATATGAGCTAGAAAAAATGACTTGTGAACCACTCTGCAGAATGTAAATTTCATAAGTTTGAATTATATTATTCGCCTATTTAAAATTAAATAATCTTGTTAAGGAGAATGAGTTCAGTAATTTGGTCATGTTTATGGTGTTGTAATTTTTTTTTTT
>NW_019250828.1:0-1294 GCF_002742605.1 Olea europaea var. sylvestris
AAATTAAGGTATATAATATAATGCTCATGTGACTCAGAACTAACATTAGAATTTATGAGCTATGTTACTTCATATTAAAGATTATATTCCAGCATACCTAAGTTAGGCCAATCACTAGATAAAACAGGAACATGAGTGGAAGCATCAATTGAAAAATTAGTCTTCTGGTTTTTATCAAAATAGCATGAATTATCTCTCCATTGCATTTACCGACTCTTAAAAACAGAAAAAAGCTCTTCTGTCTCCACTATTTCTGACGACGGAACAGAGTGATACCTCAACCAAATATCTGCCTATTTTCTCACAGCAACATGCATCATTAACATCCTGAATGAAATATTTCATTGCGTGCCAAGAAAATACCAAATAAACATAATTGTTTGTTTTCTTATTTCTAAAATGAAGTTGGATCTCAACAATGTACAAAGGCAACCTAGAAAATTGTTCTATTATATTGGAACAGACATAGTTCTACAGCAAAGGCACTAGAAATTAGCAACCTACAAAGACAATCTACAACATAAATCAGCCAAAAAAAAAGAGGAAAAAAGTGGCCCCAATATAATTAGCAAAAATGTATAATTTATACACAACACTCAAAAAAATGTGAATTGGAGATCTTGAATTGCTTCTAAATCCAAAAAGTAACAGATTTTCAACCCCCTAAAACACCAGTGCCACCAACTCAAACCCACTCCCCACCATTGTTGGGCAACACGCCAACATCAACAACCACAGTCAACAGCCACCAGCAACAAAAACCCCAAACTCTCTTGGTTTTTGCATTAACTAGGAGGAAAAATCGCCCCTTAGAGGTTCAAAGAGATGAGATGCAAAGAGAAGAAGTGAAAGACAAAGTAAATGCACGGAGATGCAAACAAAGGACGGAAATGGGGACAAACACGTTTGAAAGTAGTGTAAACTTGATCAATGAAATTCTAGAAGTATGAAGAAGTTCAAAATCATCAAGAAACTTTAGAAATATGAAGATGAATATATGACCTAGTCAAAATTCTACTTGATAAAGCAAAAGTTTTTTATTGGATAGAAGAATATTACATGATTAAGGAAAAGCTCAGGATGGATCGATAGCTATTAAAACGTTGCTTAATCATCTTAAACTCTTCTTTTCTAAAGGAAGTGGAAGTTAGTTAATCGTTTTGAATTTTTCTTCTAATGGAGGTGGAATTTACTTATTCATTTTGAATACTTCTTCTACCAAATGAGGTTAAAAAGAGTTACTTGATCATCTCAAACACTTCTTAGGTTTTTTTTTTTTTTTTTTTTTTTTTTT
>NW_019250829.1:0-1294 GCF_002742605.1 Olea europaea var. sylvestris
AAGAAATTAATGAAGACAACATCCCTCTCATGGAATCATGTTTCCAGTTTACAACATTTGATGAGCTTTACAAGTACATAGACATGTATATTGAAATAGGTAATTCAAAGTATTACCACTTTCATGATAATGCATATCACAAAAAAAATTATGAACTTTTATTGGCAGCATTTGTAGGTATTGTTGTTGATGTTCATCCAAAACAAAAATTTCCAAACAGAATTGCAGATTCAACCATCCAAGATATTGTTCTTGTCAATGAAAGTTAAGTATACCTCAAGTTAAAACTTTCAAAAAGAGACCAATGTTTCCTAATTATCATAATTCTAATTCAATTTTTGTAACTTCCTGTGCAGGTTGCAAGCAATTATATTAACTATCTGGGACAATTTTATAGACCATGAAGGAGCTGAGATCACCGACTGCTTTATGAAAAAACCAATGATTGTTGGTAACCATTTAAAGGTGACGTCATTCAAAGGTAGATAAAGTCAGAATTTAATCGTCACTTTGAACAAACCATGTGCTACAATTAAATTTTAATGTGCCCACACAACTGTAATATATTCAATAGGAATATCTTTGTCCACAAAAGTAAACAGTTCAATCTTCGTAAACCCGAAGTTCCAAAAACTTGCTAAATTGAGACAATGGTTAGTACACATGTTTTGTTATTCATAAAAATATTTTAATTCCAATACTTATTTCCCATGACATTATTGTATTTAATTGTTTACATTTTTTTTGCACTAATCCTTACATACTATTTAAGGAGTGAAAGAAACGAAGAAATGCTGACTGAGATGATAACTCAAAAGACATATGATTTATCAAAGACTCCCGCTATTCCACCTCCTCCGAAGAATCGAATCATCAGCACCAGAGATATTTCAAAAAATACATCAACTGTATGTTAAAAAATAAAATAAAAATTTTACTATTCATTACTTTAGAATTCCGATCTGGAAAATGTAAAATATTTTCATTAAAAAAGTATCCTAACTTTCCTTTTTCTTGTAACTACTTCAGCGTAAACCATTTTGGATAACTGGTAAGATAGAAATGAGCATAAGAAGTCAGTCTCTTCAGTATATGGCATGCGACACTTGTGGTTGGATGTCTTTTGCTCGATTGAATGAAATGTATTTTTGCAATTGTTGCAAGTACATGCATGCAAGAGCAGTTCCAAGGTAATAACCGTAAATACTATGTGCACAAAAATATTCATTTATTATATTGTTTAATTTCAAATTTTTGCCTAAAATTATTGTGAAATTTTTTCCCCGGAGCAAAG
>NW_019250830.1:0-1294 GCF_002742605.1 Olea europaea var. sylvestris
TTTTTTTTTTTAATTTATTATACACTTGTGAGTTATGATTTGGATAGAAAATGATTATTTGTATGCCTAAATGATTAATGAACTTGTTTGTGATTTGGAAAGAACGAAGGACGGAGCGTATTGATTATGTGAAAATGTTAAAATTCTCTAACTAGTACTACTACCCTCTACTTTCATAAAGTATTTAGAGGATAAAATTCGTCAATTCCCAATAAGTCGAAAGTCTATAAATCTTTGTATATATAAACATATTTCGTTCAATCCTTATTTAACATCTCACTAGCAAGACAAAAAGAATTTTAATCAAACTATAATAACAGAATGTAACTTTACATTTTCCAACTGCTATATGACAATATAAATGTCAAACAAGGCAAGGTAAATAAAATTGAAGAAATATGTATTTGTTCTATTAATATCTTTTAGCAACCAATTTTGAAAATAATTTATTCATGGGTTTCATGATAAATATAAATGTAATTTAACGTTTAACATTATTAGTTCTCGTTTAAACTTATATTTAACTTATGTTAAATACTTTACTATAATATCGAAAGGTAAACAGCGGATTAAAATCGAATCAAACCGCAAATTATGGTTTGGTTTAGTTTGGTTCGAAAAATAAAACGATTTGGTTTGATTAGAAAAAGTTTCAAACCACATAAAATGGTTTGAATTGAAAATATAGTACAAATCGAACTGTCCACTCCTAAGTGGAGCGGTTAACTCCACTTAAGAGGGCCAAAATGAATAGTGTTTAAAAGGACAATACAGTCTTTTCACTTTTTCCCCAATCCCACCCCAAAACCAAGAAAATCCATGGCCTTGTTGTGTGACCATTGTTGCCACCGCCACCACTGTCAATTCAAGGGGAAAAAAAAGGGTAAACAAGTAGGATCCATTTTAGCATTTAAAGATTGGAGAGAGAATAGGAATCCAAACATGAGCTTATGGTCTTGATGGGAATCGAAAATCTTGAGGAGTCGATTCTTTTGCTTCATGCTCACCAACATCTGTATCAGTTTTCAATTTTTTGGATCCATCTTATCAATTAAATTATTTTCTACTTCAAAAATCCACAGCTATGAGTTTTGAATCCAATCCACAGCGATCTTTTAGAGGGGTCATTTAATATGGGTTGTGATAATGGATTTCTTTGAAGTGCTTTAAATCGGGGAAGTGGGATGCTAAATAGATTGTATTGCCCTTTTAGAAATTATTCATTTTGAACCTCTTAAGTGAGGTTGACGACTCCACTGACGGATTTGGATGGTAGGGAGTCTTTCTCACCAAA
>NW_019250831.1:0-1294 GCF_002742605.1 Olea europaea var. sylvestris
TTGGAATCGAGCCGAAGAAAAGTGCTTTTTGATTTCATGATAACATCGGATTTGTTCATTTTTAGCGAATTGCTATTCTATATCGATTGGAATCGAGCCAATGGAAAGTGATTTTTGATTTCTTGATCACTTCCTGTTTGTTCATTTTTGACGAATTGCTAGTTTAATTTGATTGGAATCAAGCCGTGAAAAGGGGTTTTTGATTTCATGATAACTTCGGGTTTATTCGTTTTTGGCGAATTGCTAGTCTAACTCCATTGCAATTGAGCCAATGTAAAGTGATTTTTGATTTCATGATAACTTCGGGTTTATTCTTTTTTGGCCAATAGCTAGTCTAAGTCGATTATAATCGAGCCAATGAAAAGTGGTTTTTGATTTCATGATAACTTCGGTTTATTCATTTTTGGCGAATTGCTAGTAAACTCGATTGGAATCGAGCCAATGAAAAGTGGTTTTTCATTTCATGATAACTTTGGGTCTATTCGTTTTTAGCGAATTGCTAGTCTAAATCGATTGGAATCGAGCCAATGAAAAGAGGATTTTGATTTCTTGATCACTTCCAGTTTGTTCATTTTTAGCGAATTGCTAGTCTAATTCGATTGGAATCGAGCCGTGAAAAGTGGTTTTTCATTTCATGATAACTTCGGGTTTGTTCGATTTTGGCGAATTGCTATTATAACTCCATTGGAATTGAGCCAATGAAAAGTGATTTTTGATTTCATGTTAAATTTGGGTTTGTTCCCTTTTAGCGCATTGCCAGTCTAACTCGATTGGAATCGAGCCAATGAATAGTGGTTTTTGATTTCATGATAACTTCGAGTTTGTTCGTTTATGGCGAATCACTAGTCTAATTCGATTGGAATTGAGCCAATGAAAAGTTGTTTTTGATTTCATGATAACTTCGAGTTTGTTCGTTTTTACGAATTGCTAATCAATTTGGTAGGAATCGAGCCGTGAAAAGTGGTTTTTGATTCCATGTTAACTTCGGGTTTGTTCGTTTTTGGTGAATTGCTAGTCTAACTCGACTGGGATTGAGCCAATGAAAAGTGGTTTTTGATTTCACGATAACTTCGTGTTTTTTCATTTTTGGCGAATTGCTAGTCTAACTCGATTGGGATTGAGCCAATGAAAAGTGATTTTTGATTTACTGATAACTTCGGGTTTGTTCATTTTTTACGAATTGCTAGTCTAATTTGATCGGAATCGAGCCGTGAAAAGTGATTTTTGATTTCATGATAACTTCGTGTTTGTTCGTTTTTGGCGAATTGCTAGTCTAACTCCATTGCCATTGAGC
>NW_019250832.1:0-1294 GCF_002742605.1 Olea europaea var. sylvestris
TATTAAAAGGCAATCATACATGCTGCAAAATTTTGAATTCTCACAACTCCACAATAGTTTTTTTTGTGTTGGAAATTCCCATTCCATCATACGTCCAAGAAAATTTCATGATTTCAATACTCAATCATAGCTAACACTATAAGTATTTACAAACAACCGTGCATACTTTAGAACTCTGAACTCATACAACTCCACGATAGTTATTAATTGTCGTGAAAACTGAAAACTCTAATTCTGTCTAGCTCCCATCACTGTGGCTTATAACATTAACATATATCCAAAGAAATTTCATTATTTCCCTCAACCATGAACAGCAACATTGTTGTAGGTAAGAATGTACCTAGACACAAACTACAGGAACATTCAAAGTCATTTTGGACAATGGAATCCTTAGCCTGTGTAGTAGTAGGGTATAGTAGTAGGGTATTACTGTATGTAAAGAAGATATAGACATCAAGATATGACAGAAAATAACAGGTTTAGACAGGCAAAATGAAATATGATATAATATTTAGTACTAAAAGTCTTAAAATAAGCAAACTACAAGACATCACCATCTATATACAGAAATGAAGATAATGCATGGCATATGTATAGGCCCTACCACTCATGCATTTTGTTGCTTAGATGTGATATGTGATTTTTTAGAGTTATTTAATTAATTACTCAAATAATGGCATTGATTTTGATTGAAATGATTCTACAACATACAAATAGAATATGCAAGATTATTGTCTTATTTTTGTTAGAAAATGTCGAGGATTAAAGTTTGAATTTGAGAGGAAAAATTGATGCATATAAATAAGTAATAGATGATATTCGAGCATGATTATGAGAATATAGATATTTCACTCGACTTTGAGCATGTTAAGTTGGTCAAACATGCTTATAAGTCCCGAAAATACCCAAACTCGTTGCACTTAAAAAAAATGTGGTTTACTTTTAAACCAAGCAAAGCATAGAAAATAATGGCATGCTATATTAAACATATTATACATTAATAACATGTTTTGCAAGGTGTATTGAATATTATTATTATAAGAAAAATAACTAAAATCTTGTCATGCTATTTGGTCCTATCTAGTTCCGCATAGCAAGCATTCTCTAAGAAAATATTGCTTGCTACAAAGTGTAAGAGATAACTATGTATTATAATGAACAAGATTTTAATTTTTGTTTTCTCTTATCGTACTCATCAATACTATGAATTCAACCGTTTGAATATAATACCAAGAAAAATAATACAATAAAATTTATTAGTTATTTCGTTTATTTTATATAGCTTATCGTACTG
>NW_019250833.1:0-1294 GCF_002742605.1 Olea europaea var. sylvestris
TTCGTCAGTTTTCGCGACGGTCTCGGAATGGGCTAAAATTTGACAGACTGATCGGAAACAAAAATCGCGCCGGGGCCATTTTCTTCAGTTTTCGCGACGGTGTCGGAATGGGCTCAAATTTGACAGACTAATCGGAAACAAAAATCGCGCCGGGGGAAATTTCGTAATTTTTCGTGACGGAGTCGGAATGGGCTAAAATTTGACAGATTGATCGGAAATAAAAATCGCGCCGTGTGCTATTTCGTCATTTTTGGCGACGGTGTCGGAATGGGTTAAAATTTGAAAGACCGATCGGAAACAAAAATCGCGCGGGGGGCAATTTCGTAATTTTTCGCGACGGTGTCGAAATGGGCTAAAATTTGACAAACCGACCGGAAACAAAAATCACGCCGGGGGCAATTTCGTCATTTTTCGCGACGGTGTCGGAATGGGCTAAATTTTGACAGACCGACCGGAAACAAAAATCGCGCCGGGAGCAATTTCGTCATTTTTCGCGACGACGTCGGAATCGGCTAAAATTTGACAGATTGATCGAAAACAAAAATCGCGCCGGGGCCATTTTCGTCAGTTTTCGCGACGGTGTCGGAATGGGCTAAATTTTGACAGACCGACCGGAAACAAAAATCGCGCCGGGAGCAATTTCGTCATTTTTCGCGACGACGTCGGAATCGGCTAAAATTTGACAGATTGATCGAAAACAAAAATCGCGCCGGGGCCATTTTCGTCAGTTTTCGCGACGGTGTCGGAATGGGCTAAAATTTGACAGATTGATCGGAAACAAAAATCGCGCCGGGGCCATTTTCGTCAGTTTTCGCGACGGTGTCGGAATGGGCTAAAATTTGACAGACGATTGGAAACAAAAATCGCGCCGGGAGCTATTTCGACATTTTTCGCGACGGTGTCGGAATGGGCTAAAATTTGTCAGACCGATCGGAAACAAAAATCGCGCAGGGGCAATTTCGTCATTTTTTGCGACGGCGTCGGAATGGGCTAAAATTTGACAGATTGATCGGAAACAAAAATCGCGCCGGGGCCATTTTCGTCAGTTTTCGCGACGATGTCGGAATGGGCTAAAATTTGACAGACTGATCGGAAACAAAAATCACGCCGGGGCCATTTTCGTCAGTTTTCGCGACGGTGTCGGAATGGGCTCAAATTTGATAGACTGATCGGAAACAAAAATCGCGCCGGGGGAAATTTCGTAATTTTTTGCGGCGGAGTCGGAATGGGCTAAAATTTGACAGATTGATCGGAAATAAAAATCGCGCCGTGTGCTATTTCGTCATTTTTGGCG